>NC_046162.1:102023-108170 GCF_011064425.1 Rattus rattus
CTGTGCTGACAGCCAGCGGGGCATAAGTCGATAACTTCTTTCTGCCTTCAGCCACATCATCTTGGAATGTTGAATACACAAATGCAGACCTTGGGGAGACATGTTCTAAGTGCCTCTGATGCCCCAGATACCTCTGAAGATTTTCTCTTCGATTAAAGCACCATGATTCCTTTTTTTGCCAATAAGCAAATAGAATCTGGTTCAAAGACTTGCGAACTGCCACCTGCCACTTCAAAAGCTCCTTCAATTCCCTGAGCAATTTACTGAGGCATCTGGACCTCTGGGTGTGGCTCCACAGCGCTCTCTCTCTCTCTCTCTCTCTCTCTCTCTCTCTCTCTCTCTCTCTCTCTCTCACTGAAGGCAGGTTCTCAGTGAGCACACCCTCTCAGGTAGAAGCCTTTGTGTCTATGGTGGTAGATGCAGGAAGAGAGTTGATTTTGATGGTCTAAGTTTTTAAGGCATGAAGAAAAGATCTGGGCTATGCTGGAGTGGATGGAAAAGCCTCACCGGTGGGTGGCACTCCTGCCGAGTCTGTAACCCGTGTAAAGAAAGCATCCTTGGTGTCAGAATTATTAGGGAGCAAAAACCAAGGCCATATTGAGAACCTCACACCCCTGAGAGGCACTGCCACTAAATAAGCAGAATTCACTCTGTAGCCCTGGCTAGCTTTGAACTCTTAATCCTTCTGCCTCATCCTCACGATTGCTGGGATTCCAGGCCTGGTGGCACTGGGCCTTGGATTCTTGGTGGGGTGCAGAATACTTAACAAGCACCTACAAGATCCTGGCTCCAACCTTAAGTAATAAAAATTAATGAAAGAAAGGAGAAGAAGCAAAGAAGTGGAGAGCAAGGTTCGTGAATCTGCAGGAAAGCTGGAACCCTTAGGTAGTCTCAGTGAGACTGCAAAATGGTGCATCCATTACTGAAAACAAACAGCTGTTCTATTAAAAAAATAAAATAAGATAAAGACTCAGATTACTCGGTGATCCTATTCCTGGGTATATGATCTCAAAACTCAAACCTGTCTGGGTGAGGTATCCGGTCCTGTGTCCCTATAAGCATTGTTCACAGCTGGAAAAGGGGAAGATCCCACATGCGCACTGATGCGGGATTAACATTTCCTGAGGTGGGGCCAGTCAGACTGCAGCTCAGGAGGGAGGGCGCGTTTTGCATTCATGAGGCTTGGTATTCAACTCTTACTCCAAAACCCCAGAGACCAGTATGTGCTGTAGACAAGCAACAGAATATTATATAGCCCGGAAAGGAAGAGACCTAAATTATGACCCACAGTACAGTATGGATAGACCTGGAGGGTTATACTAGGTGAAATACGGGAGTCATCTAAAGGCAAAGCTGAATGGCTGTCCTTGTGTGAAGGTAGGCAACCCAGTCGAGTGCAGAGACACAATGGTGGGGATGGGGTGGAAACGTTGTACATAATGAGACCTTTTCAGTTTTTCTGATAAAATGAATCCTGAGGATTGCACTCATGAATGTAGCAGATCCTTCATTGTGCAAGAAAAAAATGGCAGAGACACTGTTGCTCCTTGGAGCTGAAGACGGGGCTCCATGAAACAGTACTAGGATGTTTCCAGCATGCATGAAATAAGTTTTGTGTTAGCCAGCATCAATACCGACAAAAAAAGGATAAGGCAACAGAAAATCCAAGAGTTCTATATCTACATTGGGGTGGAACAGCGTGGCCATCAAAACAGAAGTTTTGATGTGTCAGTGAGCAAGCCAAGTTGAATTGTTACCATTCAGTTGGGTGGCTTCATCCACACCTTGAGAATCAGGTCTGGGTTGCAGGGGCACATCGGGGCTCATCAGAACATGCAACGTATTTGAGCTAGGCAGAATCATACTGTATCGCTGTGGTAGTCCTGTGGGCATTGGGACCGGCTGTTCTTACTAGTTAAGGTCTGGCTGTCTGAGGTAAGCAAGCTTCTGCCTACTGGATGCGACAACCAAAAAATGTTCCCATGAGTTGTTAAATGTCACTGGAGAGGGGGTGAAGACAAAATCTGACCTGAGTGAGACTGGCTGAGCCAGGAAAAGGGGCCGGGAGAGCTGGAGCAATATGAACCTTTGGAAAGAAGGGGAGTAGGGCAAGATGAAGGGCTGCAGACAGTGATGCAAGACAAAACCACAAGTAGCTAAAGCCCACAGTGTGCAGGAGACAGCGCAAGGCTGAACTCAACACCTCCACTCAGGTGAAAGGGGACCGAAAAGCTGTCTCCTGGCTTCCTCGTGCATCAGGACTCTGGAAGCATGCTATCGCAGATGTGTTCAGCTCCACGGTTCTTTCAAGGGAGAAGTAGCAGGGCTGGCCATGGGGCTTGGTGGCAGAGCACAGAGCACTGAGTGGCTTTCCCTGCATAAGGTCATGAGTGGGGGGTGAGGCTTCAGATTCACTCAAGAGGGAAGCTGTTGAGGCGAAGTGAGCACAGGATAATCCTGTATCCCTGTTCATCCTCTGTCCTGTACAAATTAAGTCTGGTCCTTCCTCCCAGCCCCATGCTCCCAGAAATAAGACTCAGACTCAAAATATATTTACAAATACCTTGGCCATATAGCTAGGCTCTTCTCTGACTAGCTCATAACTTAAATAACCTATTTATTCTACTCTACATTCTGCACATGGCTGCTTACCTGTGCTCACGTACCATGCATCTGTCTCCTCACATCTTCCCGGGTGAATCTCCTGCCTGGCACGATCTCAGAATTCTTTCTGCCTCCTGGATGTTCTATAGACCATCAGATTTTTTTAAAGATTTATTTATTTATTATATATAAGTACACTGTAGCTGTCTTCAGACACACCAGAAGAGGGCATTGGATCCCTTTACAGATGGCTGTGAGCCACCATGTGGTTGCTGGGATTTGAACTCAGGACCTCTGGAGGAGCAGTCAGTGCTCTTAACCACTGAGCCATCTCTCCAGCCCAGCCACCAGATTTATTATTGTCAGGTGCTACCTCCATACAGACATGAGATATTCTCTCTACGCTGTCCATGTTCACCACTCCTGAGAAAGACAACACTGCCTCCCCTGTGTGAAGGCACACAGTAACAGAGGCTACCCCTGTGCTCCCAGTGCATGGGCACAGCCTCACTAAGCAGGAGAAAGCCCTACTGAGGGACCCCAGGGAAGAGGGAATGCAATGGGGGACCTAGCAAAGAGAGGAGGCCCAGCAAGCAGAACTGTAACTCCTCTAGTAATCCAGCCTGCAAGAAGCCTTCAAGCCCAGGAGGGCGTGGCCTCTCAGCAGCACAGGTGAGGGAGTGCCTAAGTGGGGCCAGCAAGAAGAGCCATCCAGCTGCCACAGCTGCACACGAAATAAATGCAAGAATAAATAGAGCAAGTAGGACAGGATAAATGTAAGGAAAACTGCAGTTCTTGTGATATAGCAGCCGGCTGGAGAGATGGCTTGGTGGCTAAGAGCACTGACTGCTCTCACAGAGGACCTGAGTTCAGTTCCCAGCACCCACATGGCGGTTTACAACTGTCTGCAACTCCAGCTCCAGGACACCCTTTTGTGGCCTCTGTTGGCACTGCACACACACACACACACACACACACACACACACACACACACACACACAGAGTACACATATATACATACAGACAAATACTCATACGCATAAAATAAAAAAATAAACCTCTGAAAAACTAAGTTCACCATAATTGGAAGATTTGAGTCTTTGAACAGAAGGGTTTTAGAGGTAGATACAAGGGAATGAAGGCCACGGAGCCGCTTCAGCATACACCCCTGAGAACACATTATACATAATGAAGAATTTGAAAAATAAAATTTCTTCTGTATTTGGATAAATTTTTTTTCTATATTTGAGAATATGCCCTGTTCCTGTTCTCAGCTCCTTCAGAAGAATCCACTTCAAAACCTGATGACCTCAAAGCCCCATGCTCAGAGGGTAAGGGTTGTTGCTGCCGGGTATGAGGACGGGGGTTTGCAACCTGGAACCCATGTGGAAGAGCGAGAGAACCAACTCCTGCAAGGCGTCCTCCGGCCTCCACGTGACTGCTACGGCACACGTTCATACGTTCATACTGCCCCCTAAAGAGTGGATGATGAATGAATGAATGAATGAATGAATGAATGTGAAAACTAAAGTTAGTAACTTCAAATCGTCACTCTTTGTTTCATTCATTCTGAGGCAGAGGCACTGGAAGGAGAGGGGCCTCATTGCTTTCTCCTCTGGAGGGAGAGAGAGTGGCTGAAGAGATGGGGGAGGGGTCACAAGGCTGAAGGTTTGTGGCTCCATCAGCTCCCAGAACCACACACACACACACACATCTTTACTGCCATAGAGTTAGGTACTGATGTTCAGGAAAACACAGAGGCCCCTGTAGTGATATCTGGGGAAAAAAATGAAATTATAGACACATTAAAAGTTCAGGGAGGGGGGCAATGTCAGGATACTGGTCTTCTAGGGCAGGAACCTGTTCTGTGGGTTCTTAATAATGATGGATGCTTGCCATTATCCACTTGTCAAACCTCACAGAATGCTCTACTCTGAGGCCAAAGCCTAGTGCAAACTGTGGGTCTTTGGTTAATCCCCTATCAATACTAGCCATCAACCGTAACAATAGGGTAGCACTGAACTTACCTACATGCACACAGTGATAGGCCATGGTCACCCATGTCAGAGTAGAGTTGCTATTTAATACTCCCAGCTTTTAAGAATGAAGTGCAGGGCTGGGGAGATATATCAGCGATTAAAAACACCTGTTGCTTTGTTCCCAGCCCCCACACGGTGTTCCATAATTATTTCTAACTTCAGTTCCAGGAGGTCTGATGCCTTCCTCTGACCTCCGTGGGCACCAGGCACCCACGTGGTGCACGTGCATACATGCAGGCAAAACAATCAGACACATAAAAAAAAAATAAATGTAACATACTGTAAAAGATGTGTACTTAGCAACTATGGCTGTGTTTGGCTTGGTTCTGAAAGAGACATGGTCTATATTTCTTTGTACATTTGACTTTTTCAGGAGCTATATGGCTTTCCATCCTTAACAAATAAAAGTAGTTCAATACACATGAACAGGTGTGAGGATAGAAACTGCACATAGATGTTGCTGCCGAAAAAACAAATAGGGATAGGTTGTGGTGCCCGTATGAACCATGCCAGAAATGGTGGGCAGTGGTGGGACCTCTGAATTGTGCAGGTGCCCTGTCTACCCTTCCCCAACTGCGGAAGGGTCTGGAAGCAGGTTTGGGCAGAGGTCAGAAGTGCAATTAGATCAAGGGTCCACACCCTTCACACTTTCCTGACCCCATAGTAGGCTCTGGAGCTCAGATGATGTCAGCTAATCAGCAGGATGCCCTGTGAAGAGAAAGCCCTTAAGCCCCGCCCCGCTGCTCTCTCTCTGCAATCAGAAATGGCAGATGGGTGATAGCCTGCCCTCAGCTGGTACACTGGGAAAGAGATATCTTCGGGGGGTAAGGCTAATTTCTAGAACACTGCTGGGCTCACTCCAGGGAGCCCGAAGCTTCCTCTACTGTGAAAGCAGGGACGGAAGTGGTGGATAGGTTGGAGAAGCTTGATAGAGAAGGTGTGCTCAATGCCCTGAGGTCCATGTTTTCTCAGAAAAGCTCCAGAAACCCTTGTCTTGTTGGAGAGAGTTAAAGCTTCCTTTAGCACTTCTTTAATCCCAGCACTCAAGAAGCAGAGGCAGGAGGATCTCTGTGAGTTCAAGACCAGCCTGGTCTACAAAGTGAGTTCCAGGACAGCTAGGGCTACATACACAGTGAAACCCTGTCTCAAAAACAAAACAAAACAAAACAAAACAATGAAGAAAACTTGTTTTAAACAGAACTGGGTGTCCCGAAGACACTTAGTAGGGTTGTAGCACAACTTTGTCTTCATACAAAGTTTCTAGTGGGAAAATTAAATGAGACTGTTATTTTTTTTTTTTTTGAGAATTCTGTCCTTCCATCAGTGCAAGGCTTCCCCGGAAGAACTGAAGACAGAACTGGTGGGGATGGTGTGTTGGGGTTTTTTTGGGGGGGGTGTTGTTCCCCTTCTAAGAGGAAGGGCTGAAGATAAATCTATGGCCTGATCTGCTCAGGAGAGCTACTTGACTTTCGCCAGTCCTGCAGGCAGGTAGCAGGGTGGCAGT
>NC_046162.1:108180-126390 GCF_011064425.1 Rattus rattus
GCTTTGTTGATTCTGTGGGCTTTGTTCTTATGGTGCTTTTGACCCCTCTAGCTTCCTTCATCCCCTACCCCCTTTTCTTCACAGTTCCCCTGGCTTCATCTAGTGTTTGACTGAGGTCTCTGCATCTACTCCCATCAGTTGCTGGATGACACCTCTCTGAGGACGGTTGGGCTAGGTACCAATCTATGAGTATAGCAGAACATCATTAGGAATCATTTCATTGATTTTTTTTTTGCCACTTGTATTTGATTCTATCCTGGGTCTCTGGGTTGTCCATCCTCTGGTTCTTGGTCATCCAGGTAGTTTATCCTGAGCAAGGTCATCCATACCCAGAAAAACAAGCATGAGTATGTACTCTCTCAAATGTGGACATTGGCTGTTAAATAAAGGATAATCAAGGTACGATCTACAGACCCAGAGAGTCAAGTGACATGGGCTCAAGGTGGGAAGCATGGATCTCCCTAGGAAGGGGAAATGGTTATCATGAGTGGACTGGGGACAAGTGGGAGTGGGAACAGGCAGCGATGGGGGGTAGGGTAGAGGGAGAGAGTACTGGGAGACATGGTGGGGATTGGGGGACATTTTGGGGGTGATGTAGAAACCCAGTGAAATCTAGCAATGACTTCTAGTAACCGGTTATGGAGCCTGAACTAGCCATCTTCTATAAGCAGGCAAGGCTCCCGGCGGTGGGACTGGAACACCGAGCCAGCCGCAAAACCTTCTACCCACACTCTGCCATGACTGCGATAGGGTATTTGTGGCACAGAACGTGTGGGTCCAACACACTGTGGATGCTGCCACCCCTGGGCAGGTGGTCCTGGGTTCTATAACAAAGTAGGCTGAGCAGGCCATGGGCAGTAAGTCAGTAAGCAGCACCCCTCCATGGCCTCTGCATCAGCTCCTGCCTCCAGGTTCCTGCCCTGCTTGAATTCCTGTCCTGACTTCCTTTGATGATGAGCTGTGATGTGGAAGAGTAAGGCAAAAACCCTTTCCTCCCCAAATTGCTCTGGTCACGGTGTTTCGTCACAGCAACAGTTACTGTTTCGGACAAAGACTAACCATATAAGCAAGTTCTAAGTCCCAGAGACCCTGCATCAAAAGAGTAAACTGGGGGTTGGGGATTTGGCTCAGTGGTAGAGCGCTTGCCTAGCAAACGCAAGGCCCTGGGTTCGGTCCCCAGCTCCGAAAAAAAGAAAAAGAAAAAAAAAAAAGAGTAAACTTCAAGAAGATCGAGGAACAGTCTCGGCATCAACCTTGGGCTCCCACAAACATTTACACGCTGCGCCAAAGCACATGTGAACATGCACACACAAACATGAAAGAAAGAAAAACATAAAAGGCACACCAAAAGTCTGTTCAATAAAAGTCACAGTAGAAAATGTCCCAAATGTGAGTGGAAAGGCGGCCATTTGGAACAAATGACATTAGAACCCCAAACAGGCAGACCTGGGAAGAATCCTCAAGAATACTCTGGAATCGCTGGGACTACAAAATAAAGAAATATAAACAATAACAGGGAGAGAGAAGAGAGAGAGGGAGAGAGAGAGAGAGAGAGAGAGAGAGAGAGAGAGAGAGAGAGACAGACCCATGAGTAGTCAGGCATGCTTACTATATACAGCAAGTTTATCTTTTAAAACCAGGGAAGCGAAGCTGAGGATGTAGCTCAGTTAATAGAGTCCTTGCCTAGAAAGCAAGATTTGGTCCCCAGAACCACATAAACTAGGCATTGCCAACAACCAAGAGGTGGAGGGAGGCAAGAGAATCAGAAAATTAAGGCCATCTTCCACTAATATCAAGTTCAAGGCTTCTAGGATACATGAGACTCTCTGTTTTAAAAATAAATAAAAAGCTATTTTAAGGAAAGCACAAACTAAAGCAGTTCCTGGCCGAGAGCTAACACTGAAGAAGACACTTAAACAAAAGAGAGAGGACGCAAGCATGTGCATGGGAGCACAGAGAATAACTTCATGATGCACAGATGAACAAAGAAGGAAACAATCATGTCCCATTCAAAAAGGCACCGGCCCTTATATGAATACACAAATGAGATGACCCTGGAAAAGGAGGAAAGGAAATAAAATAATAGCCAACTCCACCATGAAAAAACTAGAGGAGTCTGCACAACCCTCCAAACGATAAATAACCCTGAGTGTGAATGGTCTCCACGCTTCAGTTAAAAGACAGAAAGAATCTGATTGGATCAAAAGCAGCCCTTAACTATTTGTTATCTGCAAGAAGCACGCCTCAGTGGTAAGGATGTACACTCACGGAACTCAAAGGGATGGAAGACGGTACGCCATCCAAATGGAGGCAGAAGCAGACTTCAGGCAGAGACAGAAGGATTAGGGAGGCACTAAATGCTGCCAATGGGATTGTCCATTAAGAGCTTATGGTAACCATATGCACTTAACACCGGGGCCCCAACCACATAAACACACACCACAAGGCACAGCAAGTACATATTAGACCGGATTCAGTGGTTTTGCATGATTTAATGCTTTTCTCTCACAAATAGACCATCTAGACAAAACAAACAAACCACCAAAAGAGAAACTTCCACGTTAAACACGCTGTAGCTCATACGGACGTACCACACACCCGTGGAAGACACACCATTCGCTGCCATGGAATATATGTTCAACATGAAATGTTCTCTAAAACAGACCACATTTCATTCTGTTAAAAAAAGTTACCAGATTAAAAAAATAATAATAATAACATCTCGAGATGCGCCACGGCTTCAGTAACGACCGGCTGCCCACTGCTGCTTGAGCGGCGCCAGCACCTTCCCTAGGAGCTCGCAGCAGCCGGCTGGCCCCTACTCCATGGTAACCATGTGCGACAGGAAGGCGGTGATCAAAAATGCAGACATGTCGGAAGAGATTCAACAGGACTCGGCGGAGTGCGCTACTCAGGCATTGGAGAAGTATGACGTAGAGAACCGGAACTTCGGTAGTTATGTGACACATGAGACCAAACACTCCATCTACTTCTACCTGGGTCAGGTGGCCACTCTTCCGTTCAAATCTGGTTAATAGCGTGGACTGTGCCAAACACCCAGTGATCCATCCAAAAACAAGGACTGCATCCTAAACTCCAAATACCAGAGACTGAATCTTCAGCCTTGCTAAGGGATCACCTCGTTTGAATCTGTTGTGTTTTGTACAGGGCACCATTCTCCGTACACGTTTGTGGTTATAAAATTAGTAAAACAGCTTACATTTGTATTTATTTTCTAGTCCATACTTCTGTACCCCCATTTTTTCTCCCTTAGGTTATCCCTTTAAAATAAATCTGTTGGAGATGTAAAATAATAATAATAATAACAACAACAACAATAACAACAACATCTCTTTTACCATCAGATAGTGGAAACAAACTAAAAGTCATTACTAAAAGAAAAAACGGAAAGTATACAAAGACCTGAATGGCATGTCATTGAAGAAATCAGGAAAGAAACTCTAAACTCTCTAGAATCAAATGAGAATGAAAACACAATTTATTAGAGTCTTTGGGATGCGGTGAGGGCAGACTCTTACCTTTCTTTCTTAAAATGGTGTGTGTGTGTGTGTGTGTGTGAGAGAGAGAGAGAGAGAGAGAGAGAGAGAGAGAGAGAAAGAGAGAGTGTGTGTGTGCAGGTGTGTGTGTTTGAGTGAGTGAGTGTGTATGAGTGAGTGTGAGTGAGAGTATGTGTGTAGTGTGAGAGAGTGTATAAGAGTGTGTGTGAGTATAAGAATGTATGTGGGTGTGTAAGAGTGTGTGAGAGACTGTGTGTGAGTGTCGTGAGGTGTGTGTGTGTGTGTGTGTGTGTGTGTGTGTGTGTGTGTGAGAGAGAGAGAGAGAAGAGAGAATGTGGAGGAAGGTTGTGATTTGGTGTGTGTGAATGTGTGTGTGTGTTTGAGTGTGTGTGAGAGACTGTGAGTATGTGAGAGTGTGCGTGAGAGAGTGTGTATGTGAGTGTGTGTGTTCGTGTGTGTGAGAGAGAGAATGTGAGAGAGTGTGTGTGGAAGGGTGTGATTTGAGTGTGTGTGAATGTGTGTGTGTGTTTGAGTGTGTGAGTGTGTGTGAGTGTGTGTGTGAGATTGTGAGTGTGTCTGTGTGCAGGCATGACACAGCACACATGTGGAGGTCAAGGGGCAGCTCTCAGGAATTATCTCTCTTCTTTCACGTTGTCAGTCTCCTCAGGTCTGTGAGGAACTGCTTTTACTTGCTGAGCCATCTTGCCCACCCATCCTTTCTACACCCAAACCAAACCAAATCAAACCAAACAAAAGCAAAACCCATAAATCCTTCCCTTCTAGCAACCTAAAACTAAAACGGTTTCTTCTTTATCTTTCCTTTCATCCTTTTCATTATCTATTTCATTCACACTGGTACAAAGGAACAACTCTATAAGCACAGAATTACCACCAGCCTCCTTATAGACCCTAACAGCTTGATGGCTGTGTAGAAGGCTGTTAGTCTGTGGTTCTTACAAAGTATCCACCTCTGGGTAGGAACCTTATTGCAGAGGGTAGCTGTCTCTCAAGAGAGGACGGGGATAGTGTCTGGGGTGCACCAGTTCAACAGAGGGAAGGGACGGTAAGAGCACACTTTGGGTGTGGGACAAAGAGAGATCACACTGGAAATGAGTGGGCGCTGCCTCCCTGCCGTCTCGATGTCTAGCTTTCACTGATGAAAGCTGCTGCACAGAATGCTGGGGGAGAAAGGTCATCACTGGTCTTACCCAGCTGTGCCCTTCCGTGTTTCAACACCAGCATGCCAGGTAAGATGATCCCAGTGATGTAATCATGTCCTGACCGCATTCTGGTTGGATCTAGGATCCACGTCAGGAGGCAGCTCATGCTTTGCACTGTGGACTTGTCAAAGACCCGTGACTGGGGAGGTCAGAGTCTCTGGTGATAAAGCTAAACTGCTCTGTTTTGCTAAGTGGAAGCCGCTCAGTACATGAGCTTTGCTAAGTGGAAGCCGCTCAGTACATGAGCTCACACCCTAGCCTGGTGCTATGTTCTGCCGTGGTCAGAGAAGCCTCTCTTCACAGAGAAAGTCAGTAAATGCAGAAACTCAAGCTGGCCCAGGTGCTGAGAAGTGACTGTTGAGTCCTCAGCCCTCAACAGGACAGCCATGTCAACACCTCCAGGGTGTGCAGAGAACACGGTACAAGAGACAGTAGGAAGAATACAAGAGTTGGGTTACGGGGAAGAGGGCTGTGAATGCCATCTTCAGGCACAGCATGGCTGTCATTCTCACGAACTCAGTGGCTATAGTTGCTTGCACAGGACCTGGACAAGAATATTCAGTCACGGATGGAGGAGAGGCTCATGGGGCCCAGCCACTCTCCAGAACCCATGGCCGGGGAACTCACAGAACCCAGGAGTAAGTCCACTGTTGCTCTTGTGCGACGTGGACATAGTGTAAAGCTGCTCTAAGTTCATATCTTTACCCACAGATCAATGCGGTTCTCAGCAATCACCAGGGACCTTGCTTTACACAGTGAATGGTGGTTAACGCAGTTCACAGAACTGGTGAAGAGAGGAAGTGGCTGTGAGTGCTCATCTGCACCACACTCCCTCCCCAGAGCTCAAGGAGAGAATGGAAGAAAGGCGAAAAACACTGTAAGAGACAGTGTCTTCTGATGGAGAAGCCAGTCACCATTCTAGCGTGAAGGAGGGAAGGATTACGTGAGCCCCCACCCATAACAAGGATGGCTGGTGGATTCTGGGGAAGGAAGAGTCAGTCTCTTTAAGGGTGCGTGGCTCCCGGCAGCCTGGCCGGGCTCCAGCTCCAGTGGACGGCCCCACACCAGGAAGTACACAGACAGCACAGATAGGAGGCCATGAGCCATTAGAAAAAGGACACCAAATTAGAGAGATAGAAGGTGAGGGTGGATGGGGAGAGTCACAGGGAGGAGTTAGGGGTGAATGCATATGAAACTTTCGCAGAAATGATTAAAGCGTTTGATTTTAGAGTATCTTTAAAAATCCTTAAAGGCAAAAAGGTTTTAAATAAGGATGGACAGATGTACAAAAAGAAACATTCAAAATATTTGGGAAAAATGTAATTGTTGAAATTAGGAACAAATGAGGAAATTAGGAAATCAGAAACTAAATAAATACAAGATATAGGACATGAGGGGATGGGGAGATAGTTCAATATGTAAGTGGACCTGCTGTGCAAGCTTGTAGACCTGAGTTCGAATTTCAGCTAAAAGGCCAGGTGTGGCCGCACATACCTGTCACCCTGATGCTGTGAGGGGTGGAGATGGGGCTTGCTAGCTGGCTCCAGGTTCAGTGACAGACTATCTCAATGAAATAATGCAGAGAGTAGGGGAGCAGGACCTCAATGTCTAATGTCTGGCCTCTGAACAAGTGTTCATGGGTATACACACACAGACATGCAGACACACGCAGACACACATAGAGAGACACATCATATAAGGCTCAGGAGGGGGAAGCCAAGGTGTGCCATACAGGACAGAGGTAAGAAAACTGTGCGGCTGGATACACCACAGTGAGCAATGTGGTTGTTCCTCCAACTGTCTTGCCTCACTTTTCTCTGGGCACTAACACCAAAACACCTCTTCTGAGAATCCAGTCGTGCATGCCACTTGTGTAAACCTTCAACGGCTTAGCTAGGCTGTGCAGGCTGCTTTTCCTTAACTTATCTCAGAGTCTACCACAGCTGGCACAAATACGGCTAGAGCCGAAAGGTGTTTGAGACTCACCCTGTGACCACTGACTTGGTGGAGAGTCACCACAGCCGGTTAGAGCCACTGGACGAAAAGTCACTGGGGAACCAGATGCTCAAATGATCTGCTTTTTCACAGATCACCTCCCAGCTACAAAGGACGAAGTATGTCTTTCCAGTGAAGAAGAAAGCCGGTGAGCACCACATTTATCATTCATTCCCCACTCCCTGACTGCACATGCAATGTGACCAGCCAGCTCACCCTGCTGCAGCCACTTCCCCACTGTGAGGGACTGCCTCCTCACACATCATCCGCTAAAACGAGTCCCTCCCACGTGAAGTTGCTTCTCTCCACTTATCTGGTCATGTCGCTGGGAAAAGCGACTAATACGTCTATTAAAGGCACAGTGTTTCATTGTTGGCAGTTACCAACATAACCAGATAGCTCGCAGAAAACATCTCTGAAATCATCCAGAAAGGCCCACCTAGAGACTGAGATTCACATCTACTCAGGTTGGGGTTGGGGAGAAAATTAACTCCAAACTGACCAGGGGAATCAGTTCTGTTATGGAAACATCTCAAATCTAGAACATATAAACGAAAGTCTATAAACCAGTGAAAATAATCCCAAGTGAGTCTAATTTATTATACAAATTATACTTCAGTGAAGCTGTTAAAAAAAACAAAACAAAACAAGATCATCTTCTTCATTTTAACTTGGAAAAAAGTCTGTGATGACTAAGAATTGTGAGCAGAGAGGGAATTAGTGAGCAGTACCGGCGTGCGGATGTGGAGGGAGAGTAACACAGAGTTCTCTCAACGTTCACTTATCTCTGTCAGCTTTTAAACGTGAAATGGAAGCAAAGGGCAGGCTGGAAGAAAAGCAGGGACCTAAGAGTGTTCTCATTTTAAGCACTTTTCACAGATTCATTTTGTTTTAAACCATGAATATGTAAATTAGTTTTGAGTAATGAAAGGTGTATGTGTGGGGTGTGCAGATCTTCACAAGTAGAGGACTAAACATGAGCCCTGTATCTCACCTCAAACAAAAACCTATTCTAAATCATAAAAGGCCTTCATGTAAGCCCTGACACTCTGAAATCTCCATAGAGAAAGGCTTCCAGAGCAAGCTCAGACGAGGACTCTAAAAATAACTCCAATAGCTCAAGGAGGAAGAGCGAGGCTGGCAATTGAATTGTATGACATTGAAAGGCTCTGGCGCAGCAGAGGAAGTGACCTCCAGAGCAGACAGACCACCTATAAAACAGGAGAAAAACATCTCTGCAAGCTATTCTCCTAGCATCTGGCTAGCATCCAGATTCTCCCAACAGTGGGCTAGCATCCAGATTCTCCTGACAGTGGGCTAGCATCCAGAATACATGAGATAGAAGGCTAAGAAACATCAATCCGTCGGTGGGTAAAGGAAATGAGTAGCTTCAAAGAAGAATATGGCCAGCAAACATGAAAAATTGGGACAACCTCACCCACCAGGGGAACACAAATCAAAAGTACACAGAGATTTACCTCATGCCAATCAAAATGGCTATCAAGAAAACAAGCAACGACCAACTGCCAGCAAGAATTCAAGGGAAAGGAGCTTTCTATCCTGCTGGTGGAAAATGCAAGGAGTATGGTAGGGCCTTGAACACCTAAACATAGGATGATGTATGACCTGGCTATACTACTCCTAGGCTGTGCCTGAAGGAGACCAAGTCATTATACAACAGAGACCTACAAACTTATGATTACCATGATGTTAGTCACAAGAGCCATGGTATGGGATCAACATCAGTGGGATCTCTCCATCAACAGACAAAATGATAAGAAAATATGGTACATATACACAGTGGAGTTTTATTCAGCCATAAGGAACAACAAAACTATGTTGTTTGCCCCCAGAATGGATGGAACTAGAGACTGTCATGTTAAGTACTATTAGGTAGAAGAGGGACCAGCTGGGAGGAGGAAGGAATTGAGCAGGAGGGAAACTATGCATGATATACACATGCACATGGCACACACATATACACAATTCACATGTATACACGTGTGCACAAACATGTATACACAGTACACACTGTACACACCATACACAGGAACACAAGGTACACACACAAATATAAAAAATTCATAATGAAACGCATTTTGGTTTTTGGTTTTTTGAGGCAGGGTTTCTCTGTGTAGCCTTGGCTATCCTGGAACTTACTCTGTAGATCAGGCTGTCCAGGAACTCAGAGATTTATCTGCCTCTGTCTGCTGAATGCTGGGATTAAAGTGTACGACACCATTGCCCAGCTGAAACCCACTATTTGTGTAAATTACACACCTATAAAACATGAGTGGAAACGAAAGCAAGTAGAAAACCCTGGGCTCAGCCACCAGTACTTGGGGACAGGAAGACTGGAGAGAATAAATCCCACTTTTAACATCACAAGGAAGAAAGTACTTAGAAGTAAGTCTAACTGAGGAGGTCAGTGAAGTTGTTAGCTCAGGGGAAAGAGACTGATGACGCACAAACAGAAGGTCTCCATGGTCTCGAATCTGAGGAATCGGGACTGTCAAAACGCCCAGGTACTGGCTGGTTTTGTATCAACTTGACACAAGATAGAATCAGAGAGAGAGAGAAGGGGGCGGGGGGGAAGGAGCCTTTGTTGAGGAAATGCCTCCATGAGATCCAGCTGTAAGGCATTTTCTCAATTAGTGATCAAGGGGGGAGGGCTCAGCCCATTGTGGGTGGTGCCATTCCTGGGCTGATGGTCCTAGGTTCTATAAGAAGGCAGGCTGAGCAAGCCTTGGAGAGCACCCCTCCATGGCCTCCGTGTCAGGTCCTGCCTCCAGGACCTGCCCTGTTTGAGTTCCTGTCCTGACCTCCTTTGGCGATGAACAGCAATGTGGAAGTGTAAGCTGAATAAACCCTTTCTAACTTGCTTTTTGGTCATGGTGTCCATCGCAGCAATAGAAACCCTGACTAAGACAGTCTACAGTACCCAGCATTATCTAACAATCACTGTCAAAATCTCAATAGCATTTGTCACCAAAGTAAGGAAAAAAGTTCTAAAAACACAATCCTGAAGAAACAAAACAATCCTGGAAAATAACAGTAATGGGAGCATCCTGACTTCAAACCATGTTTCAAAGCTATCAAACCTTAAACAGTATGGTACTACCACAGAAAACGGCAGATACAGTCAAGTAAGCTTCACTGAAAGCTCTGAGGCTACAAAACCAGGAAAGGCCGTCTTTTCAGTATTGGTGTTGACAACACTAGATCTCTACAGGCAAAAGACAAGCTGAAGTAAGATAATTTTAGATACGATTTTAGGCTATAGAGTTAAAAAAATTAGGGATTATACCATATACAAACATCAACTCAGAATGGACTCAATTATTGTGATCTCAAAAATCAAAGAAGAAATCATAGAGGGAGAGCCATGGTGCCAGGATTGGTAAGGACTTTTTGCAACCCAGAACATAAAGCTAAACTAAAAGGGCAGCCCACAGAATGGAAGATGTCTAATGTATCTGATAAGGAGTTTAGATCACAATATATAATTTATATAACTCAATAGCAAAAGGGAGAGAAAGGACTCAAATAGACATCTCTGAAAAGAAGATGAAAATGCTCAGCCACTGTTCTGTAATGAGCTTTGCAGATGACAATCGGCCTCCACAAGCCAGAGGACCCAAGTTCAGATCCCCAGGACCCATGAAGACATGGCAGTGTTCACCAGCAATCCCAACATGGGATAACACAGAGTTAGGGAGACCCTGGGGGGCTTGGTGGCCAGACAGTGCAGCCGACCTGGGGGCTTTAGGTCAACAATAAGATAGAAAGCAGTTGGTGGAGACACTGGAAGTCACCCTCTGGCTCCGCATGCACACATGTACCCACATGCACATGCATACACATATATGTACACGCAATACAGGCATGATCACGTTGGCTTATCACAAAGGTGTGTACCAGAAATCCCAGTTATTAGGAAGGCTGAGACAAGGGGGATGAGATAGGGTAGGAGGCTATGGGGGGAGGGGGTCCACAGACTTAGAGCCACTCTGTGCAACTAGCAAGACCCTGTCCCAAAATTTAAAAAACACATAAGTGGTGGGAATGTATCTCAACAAAACAAAATACTACAGCCATACAGTCACACCTTAAATATATACAAGGTTTATCATTGCCTCAGTAAAGTTGGAAAAAATAGAAACAAAACTAAACAAAAATCTAGTTAAGCCTGTGGGTGTCTACCCAAAGGTTCTGGGCTACTTAGCCTCGAGTGGTACTGGTTGGTGAGAGAGCTGTCTGCTCTCTAACTGCCCTTAAATTGATAGCATGATTTTCAAGAAGCAGGACTTCAGATTAGTAGTTTTAATTCATTAAATAAAAATTACTGTAACTTAAAACCCAGTATCTAACCTAGTGTTTCATGGATAAAGGGCTATTTTGGTAACCACACAAACACAAAATCACGCAATGTCCCTAGTAACTTTTCTATTTTCAGTAACGAACATTTTCCATGTTTTGAGATTTCCTAAAAGATAGAAAACAAAAAACTGGAATTTCTGTGGCGGGGGGTTGGGGGGAGATCCACAAACCAGAGCTGTGTCTGTGAACCTCCCCTGGGCAATGCCAGGGCCCAGTGTCACGTACCTCCCCAGGTGTGGATGTGGATTCCCTTCCACCACACGTAGAGAAAAAGCAGGGCGGACAGGAAGAACTGGGAGGTGGTGTTGGCCCAGGCCGACCCTCTGCAGGAGAAAAAACCATGGCTAGTTTGAGTGTGCCCTTCCAAACACAAACCGACTGAACAGCCCCAGCCCAGCCCCTGCCCCCAGAAGCTTGTGTTCAGCAGCGAGCTTGGAGTGTGTATGCTGTCTTCCTTTGTTTTTGGCTGAATCCATATGTAATAGCTTTATCTGTCTTTGTGGAGATGAATCTGCTGCTCATCTCTGTGACACTGAAGGGCCTTAATCTGTATTGCTTTCTGCAAACTGTCAACCTTAAACAATGCTCAATAAACCATGTCTTAGATGAAGACTAGTCAAAGGAACTGAATGACCGGCTCCTCTATTCATTTGCTCATCCAAGCCATGACTTTACTCCACAGGATTTGAGCAGGCTTGTTTTCCATAGAGTATAATCCTGGGCGTCATCCGTGGGAGCCCTTCCTACCACAGGTACACGCCGGGCCAGCGCGGCACCACACTCGGCAGCACCACACTCGGCAGCACCACACTCCGCCTTCTTGTGGACTTTCCCAACCCATGTTGAGCCTCACACTTTATTATTCATGAACCCATCCCCATATCTCCTCCTCCTTTTTCCATACTCTCGCAGGCATATCTCTTCAGGAAAAGCCCAACATTCTGTCATGGGGGAACCTGGGCCCTCTGTGACGTCTAGTCTACCCACTGGTCCATGGTGTGCTCCCTCTGTGCTCTGACCAATGCCTGGGTGACGGTTGCCCTTGGTTGACAACTTGGCTGAATTAAGAGATGTCTAGAAATGATTAAAAACAAAACAACAACAAAAAGCCACCAAACCAAACAAAAAACCCACATGGTTCTGTGGGGCATGTACAGAAGTGGACATAGGCAGAGCTGACTGAAGGGAGACCACACCACCTAGCAAGCCAGCGGTCCAGACACAAAGAAGTTAAAAGAAAAAAGGAGAGAGGGGAGGGAGAGGGCGAGAATCCATGGCAGGTGACATTAAGATTTTGTTCTGTGTATTTACAGGTTGTTATTAATGTTCTTAAGGGATGGATGGTACTGGGCTTTATATGTTTAGGGTGGGCAATTATATCTTATCAATTGGGTCCAAAAAAAAAAAAAAAAAAAGAAGAAGAAGAAGAAGAAGAAGAAGAAGAAGGAAGCATGCCCAAGGCTGCAAGCACCCTTTCCTTTCAAGGTAAGTGTTTATTGATGCTGTTAGCATCCACTGTCATCACACTACAGCTTCATCCTTATTTAGCTTTTATCCAAGTGACACAAACCTAGACACATCTGAGGAGAGGGACACAGTCAGAGAACGCCTCCAAGACTGTTCTGTGGGGTGTTGCCTTGGTTTCCTTCACTAATGACTGATGTGAGGGCCCAACTCACTGTGGGTGGGGCCGGCCCTGGGCAGGTGGTCCTGGGTGGTGTAAGAAATATGAGAAAGCAGGCTGAGCAAGCCAGTTGGCAGTGCTCTCCACGGCCTCCAGGTCAGCTCCTGTCCTGACTTCCATGATGTGAGGTGGAAGTGTAAGCAGAATAAACCCTTTCCTCCCCAAGTTGCTTTGGTCATGGTGTCTTATCACAGCAATGCAACCCTGACTAAAACAAGCTTCCACAGCTTTTCAAATTGAATGCCTCCCGTGACCCCACAGAGAGCTCCCAGGCCTTCAGTGCCAGCTTGAAATGTCTGAGGCATCTTCAAAGGGTAGATGGCCATTGTTAGACTGCCCAACTCCTATCATGTAAGTCCATCCAAGGGTTCCCCTTTTGCAATGTGTATGTGTGTATGTGTGCGAGCATGCATGTATATATGCATGTGTGTATGTATATGTGCATGTATGTATGTATGTGTGTGTACAAGCACACACACTCTTCTTCCAGGAAACTGGTTGATAACAATCTCCAGATTCCAACATGAAAACGATAGCATGGAAACCAGGCCTTGTGCGTGCCAGGCAAGCTTTCTACCACTGAACTTCATCCCTACCTTGTTCCTCTTTAATCATGGCTGACATGGTTTCACTGATACTCAGCCCACATTAACATGTGCATGGAAACCAAACAAATCAGAGCAAAGACACCCAACAGTTAGCATAACTCACTGTATACTCTATTCTGTCTTTATTCTCCTTAATTTCTAACATAGTAACTTCTTTTTAGTTATATTTTTTTTCTTTTTTTTCTTTTTTTTTTGGAGCTGGGGACCGAACCCAGGGCCTTGCGCTTCCTAGGCAAGCGCTCTACCACTGAGCTAAATCCCCAACCCCTAGTTATATATTTTTAATTCCATCTTCCCTTTCCTTCTGCCAACCTACCTGCCAAACACACACATGGGCGGGCACACACACACACACACACACACACACACACTGTTCTCTTTCAAGTTCGTGGCCTTTTTTTCTTAGTTGTTGTTATATATCTATGAGTACACAGTTATGACCCACTGTAATGAATACAGTGCCCTGAACACGCAAACGGTTGGGCTCAGTCTTCATTGGCTGGTGTGATTCTCTAGCCACATACGCAGAGGCTAGCTCTGGGGTAGGGTGAGGAAGGGCCATCAGGACACCACTGGGGTAGCCCTAACTCTTTTCTCTCATCACAGGGTCTTCTCATCACGGCTCAAGAAGGAACTGGGCTCAGTCACTTAGAGTTCAGAGGCCCTGAGAGAAGAAGCCCTTCCGCCCGCTGCCTGTCACCTACCTCAGCCTCCAGGTGGCAGCAGCTTGCTTCTCAGGACTAACAGCGCTACAACCACCGAAGACTTCACATTGCTTCCTCCAACAGGGTCTGTCTCTCCACCTAATCTCTGCTCCCCTTCTCCCACAACAGGAGCTAGCTAGCTGCTCCCGTGTGGGCCCTTGGGCCAGCTCTTACCTCCCACAGAGCACCGGAGCACAGACTGCTAGGTGCCTGCTCACCAGTCCACCATCCCTGCTTCACTCGCCCGTCCCCAGCCCTAGGGCGCACAGCAGTCTTTGTTGGATGAATGGGTTTCGACTTACACCACTCCGAGGTCCAAGGCATACAGCAGGAAGGCATTCATGCCCACGTTGACAACATTTGCTGCGATCCCAACGATAACTTGGGGCATAATGATGCCCTAAAATTCCCAAACAAATAGGAAAACATTACCATTTTCAAAAGGCTGTTGGCTAGGTTGCCAGGTGAAACTCATAGCTAACTAGGTGGCGGTGGTAAAGTTGTACAAGAAAAGCCAGGAATGGCAACAGTCAAATGAGTCTTCTCCTTTGATACAGCTTCTTACCGAGCCTCCCAGAATCCTCTGGTGGCTGTTTCTAAAGCCCTGTTCAGTCCATCAAAGCAGCAGGGAAGAGAGGGAGGGAGTGGTCTTAGGAACAACACACAGGCTTTGGGGGTGTTGGGGTTCAGACCCCACCGCTCCTCAGGGCTGTGCTGAGGATCTCCCATGCACAGCACCCAGAAATGCACGCTTCGAAGCAAATGAGTAGAAAGATGTCCAGCCCTTTGCTTAACAATGTATGGTGTTCCTTTTGTTGTTCTTTTTAAGACAAAGTCTCACTATGTAGCCCTGGCTATTCCTTATGTAGACCAGGCTGGCCCTGAACCCACAGAGCACCTAGTGTTGAAATTAAAGGCATGCAGCCATTGTGCCTCCAACACTCATTCCTATTATCTATGCTATCTACATCTCCCTAGTCCTCAGATTCAACTTCTCACTAGTCCTGACGTTAAACTTCTCCAGCATTCAAACAGAGCTATTTCCTCTGGCTTAGGTTTTCTATTTAAAGGCTAGTGAGCTGTCCGTAGGTGGCTTGGGACAGGACACAGAAGTAGGGCTCAATTTCTGCCCACCCATTTCTGGTCCTCTCCTTCCATTCCCCTTCTGTCTTGCATGCAGCACGCCCAGTGTCCTGCCCACACTTACAAGTGTAGCTTCAGTAACTCTAGACCCTCCCAGTCAGTATCCAAAATGCAGTCAGGCCCCCAGGCCCAATGCAAAGCCAGCAGCTAGCCCCAAGAGTAGGGGAAGGGTTAGATGTGAAGGCCACAGAGAGACATAAGGAAGACTAGGTTGAGTAAGATAGGACGGCCATCTTTTCTGTACACACAACCACAGGGCCTCATGTTTCCAAAGTGTGTGAGAGTCACAGAAATGAATCATAGGGGAACAAGGTACAAATTATTACAGAAAACTCCTTCGAGACATTTGCTCTACGTTTCCCACAGTAAAGTGCCATAAAAACACGAGAGAGTACCTGGCTCTGTAAATACCGTGTCTGTAGCTGGAACAGGAATGCCGCCTAGAAGATTAAACAGAAAACACAGGAGCTCAGTTGGGTTCTGCTTCTGGTGTCTGTGCGTTTCTGTGGGTCAAACCCAGGGCTTCACACTCAGCAAACGACTGCTGCAGAGTTAGGCCACAGCCCAGTTTCTATCGAATGATAATTTTAAGTATTAGCGGGTTTCACTATAAGGTTTCCATGCATGTCAAATTCTCAAGTCCTACAGTTTTTATTAAGCTTTTGGCCTATATCCTGGCCAAAAAGGAAAAGGGCTTCATCTGGCACTTCATGTACATACGTATATGTGTATATATGTTTATAAGCACACATATATGTAGGTGTGTAAAACTGCACTTTGTCCCGATTCCCCAATCACTGTCCCCCAGAGCTCTAGTCCCTTCCCTGTTGGTCCCCTTCCTCCCGTTGCTTCCCCTTCCGTTTTGGTGACATGTGCCCCCCCTGCCCTGTCTTGCTGTCCTCCCTCTGTATAGACACCTCTCTCCTCTCATAGCTCCCTTTCTACTTTTGCGTCACATCACACACAAACATATATGTGCAAATACATAAACATATATATGAATATATACATACACACACACATATATATAATATATAAATACACACACACAACATACACACAGAGGGATATTTAAACCTACATTCTGCACAATAGAGAAAAGATGCAATATTTGTTTCTTTGAGTCTGGCTTACTTCACCTAATACAGTGATCTCCAGTTCTAGTCATTTTCTTTTCTTTTTATATTTATTTATTTTTGTTTTTACTACTGTGTATATATATGTGCACACATGTGCCATAGCACACACATGTGGAGGTCAGAGAACAACTTGGCAGGAACTGGTTCTCTTCCAGCACGAGTGACCCCGAGGATCGAGCTCAGATCATGTTTACCAGCAAGCACTTCGTCTCAGTGGCCCGGCGGTTTCATTTTTCTTTACAGCTAAGTCAAATTCCATTGTGTACGTGCACACCTTCTTATCCGTCCATCCGTGATGGACACCCAGGCTCGTCCCACATCTTGGCAGCCATGAAACAGAGATCTGCAGGCGTGTCCGTGGTACGCTGGTGTTCTTCAGTTGTACAGCACCAAGTGATACGAAGGGAACATTTAGCTTTCTGAGGAGCCTCTATGCTGGTCTCCATGGTAACCAGTGCAGTTTACACTTCCACCTCCTGGCCGGCACTTGATGTGACTAGTTTTCTTGATACGTTAAGATCTAGTCACCCTGCCTCACGTGGACTGTCAATGCACTTTTGAGTTTCTCTGACAGCTAAAGACATCGAATACTTTTTCAGATATTTATTGGACACTTCTATTTCCTCCTTTATTCAATCCATTAGCATTTAAATGCTGGCGTTCTTTGTATATTCTAAACATTTATCCCATGTGGGATGAATAACTGGCCAGGATTGGATCCTCTTCTGATGATTATTTTCTTTGCCATGAGGAAGCTTTTAAGTTCCACATCATCCCACTTGTTAAATCTTGGGATTATTTCCTGTGCTGTTTGCCTTCTCAGAGAGCCCTTACCTGTGCCTGGCTCTCCGTGCGCTCTCGGTTTCCCGTTATACTTAAGGTCTGCGGTCCATCCTCCACCGATTTCAGTGCTGGACGAGAGGAGTGGATCTACTTAGATTCTTCTGCGTGTGGAGTGTTGCCTTCCTCGGACCACTCACCCCTTTCCTTGTCAAGGACTGGGAGTCTGTGTGTGAAGTCACTGTCCGGTCCTCTATGCTAACACTGTCTCTGTTCTGTCCTGGTTTTTAGGATACGTCCTTTCTGATTATGTGACATCAAAATCCAGAAAACAAGATTCACCCTAAGGAAATGCCAGGGTGAGTAGTTGAAAGATTTGCTTCCTGAAGACCAGAAAAGAGCGGGTTCTAAGTGGCAAATCCCAAGCCTCAAACATCCGTGGGCATGAAGTATTCTGCAGATGCAATCAAAGTAACCCTATCTTGGCCAGGGTGGCCCCGTCTGTGACACTGCATTCAGAAATTGAAGGATAGAACGTTTTGTGTCTGCCTAGGCCATATAGCAAAATGGTTTTTAAAAAGAAAAGGAAAGAAAAGAGAGGCACCATGGAATAAGGAATCAGGAACAGCACTGTGATAAATATGAGGCGCAGGAATCCTGAACCTTGAGCTGCTTCAGGACAGAAGCAATGGCCTCTGGCCCAATCTTTCCAACGAGCCTCCCAACTGCAGGTGCACAGGAGCCAGGCTAGTCCCCAGTAGGCAGGAAGCTCAGTCCCAGAGCCCCAGTGCATGACCCTCAGGGATATGTGGACATGGATCTGTGCACCAGGCTCCCCAACATCCGAGTAGCCCTGGCCCGGTGTCTGGGTAGGGGCAGCCAGTTGGGGCTCCTCTCTAGCCACCTGCTCTGTTCCCCAGTGAGACATAGGTATGGGTTCAACTTCAGTGTGATCATGTCTCCGACCAGTCTCTGCCTCACACTGGGAGCCCAGTATCCAAGGAGCCACTAGGAATCTAGCCAGCTTGGTCCTTGAGAA
>NC_046162.1:126402-131559 GCF_011064425.1 Rattus rattus
TGCCATGTAGTCTTGGTTTCTGTTGCTTGGGTTCCTGCGCTTGCCTCTCGCCATCAGATTATCTCTAGTGTTACTTTGTTCTGCTATTTCTGACAGTGGCTAAACTGTCCTATAGGCCTGTGTGTCAGGAGTGCTGTAGACCTGTTTTCCTCTCTTTCAGTCAGTTATGGGGACAGAGTGTTCTGCTTTTGGGCGTGTAATTTTTCCTCTACAGGTCTTCAGCTGTTCAGGACCTGTGCCTTGAGTCTCACTCAGGCAGGTCACTTGCAGAAAAGTCTTTACCTGTGGTCCCAGGCTCAAGTTCGCCACGGCGTGCCCCCACGGGCTCTCCTTGCAGCAAACCCGGAAGATCTGGCTTCGCCTTCCAGGAGCCTCAAATGCACCACCAGGGTTCCAGATGGAGTTTGGTGTTTTCCTCTGGGATCAATGAATGTGCAGAGAGGAGTCTCTCTTCTGGTTTCCAGGCGTGTCTGCCTCTCTGAAGGTTTAGCTCTCCCTCCCACGGGATTTGGGGTGCAGAGAACTGTTTATCCGGTCTGTTCTCTCAGGTTCCGTGGTGCCCCAGGTCGGAGTCCCGCTACCCTGGGCCCTCTACAGGAACCACATTAAGTGTTTTAATTATTATTTGGTGGAAGGACTTTTTCTTTCTAGTCTAATCTATTTTGGTGTCCTGTAAATTCTCTTTAAGTCAGGCATCTTTTAGGTTAGGAGAGGTTTTTCATGATCTTTGTTGAAGATGTTTTTGGCCCATTTTACTGGGGAATCTTCACCCTCTTCTATTCCTATTATTCTTAGGCTTAATCTTTTCATAGTGTCCCAAATTTCCTAGATGTTTTGAGTTAGGAATTTTTTACATTTGGCATTTATTGTAACTGATGCATCAATTTCTTCTATGGTAACTTCTATGCATGAGATTCTCTCTTCCATGTCTTGTATTCTTTTGATGATGGTTGCATCTGTAGTTCCTGTATTCTTTCCTAGGTTTCCCATCTCCAGGATTGCCTCTATTTGCATTTTGTTTATTGCTTACATTTTCACTTTTAGGTCCTAGACCATTTTATTCATATCCTTTGCCTGTTTGGTTGTATTTTTTGTATATAACAGTATTTATCTGTTTCCTCTTTAAGTGCTTCTACCTGTTTGATTATGTTTTCCTGCATTACTTTAAAGGAATTATTTATTTTCTTTAAAGGCCTCTATCATCTTCATGAGATGGGGTTTAAAGTCATAGTCTTGTTCTTCAAAGTGTTAGTGTCCAGGGCTTGCTGTAAGAGAGCTGGGTTCTGATGGTGCCATATTACATTGGCTTCTCTTAATTATGTACTTGTGCTTGCTTTTAGAAATCTGGTTTTCACTGGTGTTGACAGGCCTGGTTATCTGGGTTGGAGCAGGCCTCCTGGGAGGCAGTCAGTGCCATACAGTAGGGTGCAGTGCAGTGCAGTGCACCTATCCTCACTTCAGGTCTAGGTAGAGACCAGAAGGAGGATGGAGCTCCCATAGGGCAGGGCAGAGCCCATGACTAGTGGGCTTGCTAGGGTTCCAGCAGGTGGAGATTGGGGGGTGTCCTATGTGTGTGTCTCTGGTTAGAGCAGACCTCTTAGGAGGCAGGTGGTATTGTGAGATGGGTCACAGTGCACCAGTCCACGACTGCTGAGTCATTGTACGCATCATGCTGGCATCCAAATCAATGAGGTACACCTACTTCTGCCTCCTCAGTGTCGGAATTAAAGTCATGAATCAATACACCCAGATTACCCATCATTTATGTAATTAGTATTTGTTCATAGTTTCTTAATGTGTACTCTTAGTACTGTTGATTGTTTGCTTCTCTCTCTCTCTCTTTTATCTCTCTCTCTCTCTCTTATCTCTCTCTGTATGTGTGTGTGTGTGTGTGTGCGCCATGTGTGTTAATTGGCATTTTTTTGTAAGGCTATATCCTACCTTAAAGAGCAAGGAATGACAGAGATGAACTCATTTAGTTTTTTTCTAAATGACCTCGTGATTACATAAGCAAGACTTCTGCTTAGGAAATAAGTGGTGGATACATCAGAAGTAAATTGACTATATTGTTATTGAAGTATACATTTATTGTGTTGGCAGTATTATGCTTTCTCTTGTACACTTGGATGGGATATTTTAGAATGCAATGACCTATGAGGATGTGCATGTGAACTTCACTCAGGAAGAGTGGGCTTTGCTGGATCCTTTTCAGAAGAGTCTCTACAAAGATGTGATATTGGAGACCTACAGGAACCTAACTGCTATAGGTATAACAGTGAATTTTCTTTCACTCTTTAAAATAAGGGCACTACTGTTTCTTTGTTATTGATGTTTCTCTGTAATATAAATTGAGAATGAAGAATAAAGTGAGAAAGTTAGACATTGTTCTAAGGTTCACTGAAGATACTAACTTAAATTTTGCCTAATTTCCAATAATATATCATATATTTTCGGTTACAATTGGGAAGACCATACTATTGAAGAACATTGTCAATGTTCCAGAAGACATGGAAGGTAATTTTCATGTGCAAGTTGATATGAATATGCCTCTGAACAAATTTTAATGTGTTCTGGAAGTTTAAAAGAAAAGCAACAGTGTAAAAAAAGTACTGCTTTAATTATATCAGTGATTATTAAGTTCACACAAAACCATGTACCTCAAAGACAGGTATCTGATTTTCGTTTCCAAGGCATTCTTTTAAGAAAGAAACAGTCTCTTAACAGATATCACCTTGTGTATCATAGTCCTTTAGAGCTATGCTGAAGAACTGCCAATCTATTAAGTCTCATACCACTCATATGGCAAAGGTTAGTCACACTGAGTAGGTGATAAATATACGTCTAAATCTTATACTATCTGAACAGTCCATGGTAAACCTAGGGTTCCTCATATACTTGTAGTAACATTGCTAAGTTTAGTGATAGGGGCAGTTTATGAGTATCAAGAATTTTGATGTCAAGAAAATGTAATCCCTATACCACATGTCTATGAGGAACATAGTCTGAATGCAATGCATTTTCCCAATTTGTATTTTATTTGTTATTCTTTTTTTAAACATATATTTCTTATGTCACAATGGATTCAAGCCGTATGAGTATAGGGATGTTGAAAGAAACAGAACAAAGTACCTCCGAAAAAAAAAAAAAAAAGGAAACTGAGTACCTCTCTTTCTCTCCTAGAAAAATTAGAAGATATATAGTAGCCCCTACATTTAGTAGACTTTCTGAGTATGATACAAGTTTACAGTTGGTTAGTTTTCCAACTTAATTGGAAATTCACCCATAAATTCACACTGCAGAAGATCCCTGTGGGTACTGGGAATCTGGAAATTCTTCTATTTGCACTGGTCTACTTTCCAAATGTAGTATGGTTCATACTAAAGGAAAATTTATGAATGCAATTAGTGTGGCAAAACTCTGAGTTATTCCTGTTTGCAAATATGTGATAAACGTAATAGAAAAAGGATGCTATAAATGTAAGCTATATAATAAATGCTTTTACCATCACAGGTATCTTCAAAGACACAAAACAACCCAAAAGGGGGAACCATGAATGTAAACAAAGTGATAAAACATTAAGATCTGGACCGGCAGATCCCTGCCCGTAGCAGCTCTCTACTCCCAAACCCCGTGGGAGAGAGCCCTCACTGCCTGATTAGGTGGGCACTCCTGAGGCTGCAGAGCAGAAGAAACCACCAACACTGCCCACCCCTGCCCACATCCCTGGCCCAAGAGGAAACTGTATATGGCCTCTGGGTTCCCGTAGAGGAAGGCCCAGGAGCAGCAGGTCCCCTGCGTCTTGACACCGCCGGAGTCTGAAGGAATCGACCGGATAAACAGTTCTCTGCACCCAAATGCCGTGGGAGGGAGAGCTAAACCTTCAGAGAGGCGGACACGCCCGGGAAACCAGAAGAGACTGCACTCTGCACACATTACTGATTCCAGAGGAAAACACCAAATGCCATCTGGAACCCTGGTGCATGGAAGCTCCCGGAAAGGGCGGCGCAGATTTTCCTGGTTGCTGAGGCCGCGGAGAGCTCATAAGCAACACCCCGTGAGCAAACTTGAGCCTCGGGACCACAGGTAAGACCAACTTTTCTGCTGCAAGCGACCTGCCTGGTGAACTCAAGACACAGGCACACAGGAACAGCTGAAGACCTGTAGATAGGAAAAACTACACGCCCGAAAGCAGAACACTCTGTCCCCATAACTGGCTGAAAGAAAACAGAAAAACAGGTCTACAGCACTCCTGAAACACAGGCTTATTAGACAATCTAGCCACTGTCAGAAATAGCAGAACAAAGTAACACTAGAGATAATCTGATGGCGAGAGGCAAGCACAGGAACCCAAGCAACAGAAACCAAGACTACATGGCATCATCGGAGCCCAATTCTCCCACCAAAGCAAACATGGAATATCCAAACACACCAGAAAAGCAAGATCTAGTATCAAAATCATATTGGATCATGATGCTGGAGGACTTCAAGAAATACATGAAGAACTCCCTTAGAGAACAAGTAGAAGCCTACAGAGAGGAATCGCAAAAATCCCTGAAAGAATTCCAGGAAAACACAATCAAACAGTTGAAGGAATTAAAAATGGAAATAGAAGCAATCAAGAAAGTACACATGGAAACAATCCTTGATATAGAAAACCAAAAGAAGAGACAAGGAGCTGTAGATACGAGCTTCACCAACAGAATACAAGAGATGGAAGAGAGAATCTCAGGAGCAGAAGATTCCATAGAAATCATCGACTCAACTGTCAAAGATAATGTAAAGCAGAAAAAGCTACTGGTCCAAAACATACAGGAAATCCAGGACTCAATGAGAAGATCAAACCTAAGGATAATAGGTATAGAAGAGAGTGAAGACCCCCAGCTCAAAGGACCAGTAAATATCTTCAACAAAATCATAGAAGAAAACGTCCCTAACCTAAAGAATGAGATACCCATAAGCATACAAGAAGCCTACAGAACTCCAGATAGATTGGACCAGAAAAGATACTCCTCCCATCACATAATAGTCAAAACACCAAACGCACAAAATAAAGAAAGAATATTAAAAGCAGTAGGGGAAAAAGGTCAAGTAACATATAAAGGCAGACCTATCAGAATCACACCTTTTCGCCAGAAACTATGAAAGCCAGAAAATCCT
>NC_046162.1:131659-139959 GCF_011064425.1 Rattus rattus
GGGGGGGGGGGGGGGGGGGGGGGGGGGGAGTGAGAGAGCAAGAGAGTGAGGAGAGGCAAGCAGGCTCTTTTATAGTAAGTCAGGCACACCTGACTATTGCTAGGTAACTGTGGGGCAGAGCTGAGACGAAATGCCAACCCCCAGTGCACCCTGAATCTGGGTATGGCCTTCTGCCTTGCTATCATGCTTGCCCGGATATAATCTAAGGTATATGCCACCCATTTGTGTTTAGATTGGTCTGTCCTGAGGAAGAGCTGCTCTGTTAACATTTAGTATGTGCTTACTCAGATTTATTTCCATGTTTCATGGTCAGCTGTTTCTGAACTCACACAGCTCTCCCTGAATCATTACTTTCTTTGCTGCACTCGTGTATAAAGTACCAAGTGCTTGCCTTGGCTTGAAACGACAAAAGTCTGCTGGGACTGGGGACTGTCTACAGCATCAGACTGTAGTCTGCCCTGTTCTTTCAGGTCCTCAGATCCCAGGTTCAGCAGACAAGAACTGCATGGGTCATCAAAAGTCAACACCTTTCCTGCTGAGACTGGAGACACTTGAATAAAAGTGATAACATCGGGGTTGGGGATTTAGCTCAGTGGTAGAGTGCTTGCCTAGGAAGTGCAAGGCCCTGGGTTTGGTCCCCAGCTCTGAAAAAAAAAAAAAGTGATAACATCACAATTGCCTATAGAGACCATGCATGTTTCCAAAGGGCTTCTCAAAAACAGGGTCTAAAACAAGATATAAGCTGTTTACTCAGGGTCAGGATTCTTGTACCCCTGAGGTTTACCCTAGTAGCATTCCTCTTTGAACCCTAAGTCTAAACAGTCCATCCCATAGAACCACTCTTCATCAGGGTTTCTATTCCTGTGACCAAAAGCAAGATGGGGAGGAAAGTGTTTATTCTATTCTGCAATACTCAGTTCATTGTCCAGTATCAAAGGAGACAGGGGAGTAACCTGGAAGCAGGACCTAAAGCAGAGTTCATGGACGGAGAAAGGGCCAGAGTCAGCACAGGACACCCCAAGACCAAGTTCTCAGAACAAAGGAGATTTGCCCCAGAGGGACAGAAGGCAGGAGACAAAGGAAGAAGGAGAAGGGAAGGAGAACAAGAGAGAAGGGGAAGAGAGAAAGAAATCATCCTGGGGGACAAAGGACTGCCTTTGGACAGAGAGAGACAGATGTAGCCCTTAGGCAAATGGCGGTTTATAAAGGTAACAAACACCTCATTCTGTGCTTTAACTGGACATGTTAGTTAGGTGAGCCAAAGGAAGGGTTTGACTGCTGGATTTCAATACTTTTATAGCTGGACCTTAGTGGCCAAATAAGAGAACAGATCTTGGTGGCTAACTTTAGAAATGTTATCTAATGGTTCTTAGGGAGGGAGAGAGAAGAAGGGAGGAGAGAGGGCCTGTCAGAGCCCTGTCTGCCATGCTCGTGCCTGCCTGAGCCCCTTCAGAGGGTGCTGCCTACCAGCCTTCTCTTCATGGCTTGTTCCGCCTACATTCTTAGAGCACCCAGGACCTCCAGCTCAGGGATGGCCTCACCCACAAAGAGCTGGACTCTCCCACACCAATGAATAAGAAAAGGAACCATGGCTTTCCTACAGACAAATCTAGGGACATATTCTCAACTGAGGTTCTGTCTTCTAAAATGTCTCTATCCTGTGTCAAGTCCACGTAAAATCAGCCAACAGAACTATAAAAGAAAACATTTAAGATGGAGAAAAAACACCAAATAAACAGACCAAGTCATCTAGTTTTACTTAACTTTTAAACTCTACTTAAATTTTCAGCTTTGCATAATCTTCTTTTTAAAGATTTATTTATTTATCATGTATAAGTACACTGTAGCTGCCTTCAGACACAGAGAAGAGGGCACTGGATCCCGTTACAGATGGCTGTGAGCCACCATGTGGTTGCTGGGAATTGAACTCAGGACCTCTGGAAGAGCAGTCAGTGCTCTTAACACTGAGCCATCTCTCCAGCTCCCAACTCTCTATTTAAATACTTAATGAACTCACTGACTTTGCTTTGCTCTGGTCTATCCTGAATTCTGTTCTAGAGCACAGAAAAGGTGGCTTTAGGTGAACAGATGTCTCGGAAGGGGAAGGGACGTCTGCAGGCTGCTGTGAGTGTATTGAGCTGGGTCTCCCTGTGGAAACCCTTCTTTAGGGCTCCTCTGGGTACTTCTGAAACTGCCAGAGAGATTGTCTTGATTTCAGTTTGCCATCGCAACTGTAATTCCCTTGCTTCTGTTTCCTTCCTTTCTCTTCTTTGTTTTCTGGTTAAAGACCCACCAAGTGTTCTGTAAGTATATTCAGAAATCACGCAGGAGACCCTAAAGAAGTTCCCATATGCTCTTCTTGAGTCAACGAGATAGTTTGCAGCCTGCATGGGAGGATCCTGCTGAAGGACTGACCTGGAGATGTCCTAAGCTGCCCTCTGACTCGACCAAAGCAGGAGAGTTACCCAGATCCTGTCCAGATGAACGGACTCTGGGACGAACCTGGAGAAGCCAGTCTGATCAAGAGTTCCATTTTCAGATCCAACCTCTTTGGTAGCCAACTAACTGGCTTGCTGCTGTTGGGAGTGGTGGTGGTGGTAGGTTTGGTTTCCTTGAGGCAGGATTTCTCTGTGTAGCCCTGGCTGTCCTGGATCTCACTGTGTAGACCACACTGGCTTCAAACTCACAGACATCCCCCTGCTTCTGCCTCCCAAGTGCCAAGTGCCATTTTCCATAGGTACAAGATCCTTCTGTCTGTCATGTCTCCTGCTCCTACAGTACTTGAGTGAGTTTATTCATGTACAACCAGGAGCCCCTGGAGGCTGAGAAATGGTGTCAGATGCAGTGGAACTTGAGTGCAGGTGGTTATGAGTGTCGTGTGGGTCCTGGGAATAAAAGCCCTGAACTAGAACCTTCTGGTTTGGTTGTAAAGTCAGTTGTATCAAATGATGTTTCCTGGGGCACACCCATTTGAACCTATTTGAAAACTGAAACAGATTAGCAGAGTTCCCGTGGTTTCTTTTTTACACAGATGCTCTGCACTTCTAGACTTATCTTTAGAGCTAGGATAAGAAGACACAATATGGCATCCTCAGAGAAAGCCTCCAGCACATGAGGAAGAAAATTGTCCCCCACTCATCTGTGGGAATGCTCAACACCAGCAAAGGTCAATATAGGACAAGCCAGTGGTGTCCAGACCAGGAGAACTCAAAGTAAGCAGTAACTCGGGCCAGGTGGAACAGCGCACAAGGGCAAATTGGATCTCTGCAAGGTTGAGGCAGGTCTGGGCTACATAGAGAGTTCCAGGAAAGTCAGATCTACATAAATAAACCCTGTCTGAATGAATAAATAAATAAATGCCTGTGTTATATTGCACTTGCATTTTTTATTTTGGATATTCAAGTAAATTGAGGGGTAGCACGAAGCTCCAGGTAATCAGACACCTATCCCTGAGTGCCAGCCTCTAGGCTCCCTTTAAACCACTTAAAAATAGATAGTGACAGGGTTGGGGATTTAGCTCATTGGTAGAGCGCTTACCTAGCAAGCGAAAGGCCCTGAGTTTGGTCCTCAGCTCCGGAAAAAGAATAGATGGTGACAACATTTTTATACATAATTCTGCTTGACTGTGATGTAAATAGAAAATAAAAGGCTTGACCCAGAAACCAGCATCTCCAAAACTACAATGCAAAGGACTTTCTTTTATTTTCTGTACTTTGGGGGTCCTAGGGATTAAGTCCAAGATTTCACTGGGTGCCACAGTGCTGTACCACTGTGCCTTTTCCCCAGCTCTGGTACAGAGGTTTTGTTTGTCAGTTTTGTCTCTATGACAGTTACTCAAGGTCCCTCGTAAGGTCAGTCCCAGATGGAGTAGAGAACTCAGGAGTCCATTACTGGAATAAGGGCAGAGCTCCTTTAGCAGAATGTTTTCCTAGCAGGCACCGGGATTCCAAACACAATAGTGTATAAATTGGGCACAGTATCACATCTGTAATCAAACACTTGGGAGGTAGAGAATTAAGTATTGTATGAGACCTGTCCTTGGAGGACAAATATCTATTCATCCCAGAAACGGAACCAAGACGCCATAGAGAGTGGTCACTTGGTGGCGTGCAGCCAAGTAGCCAGGAAGGAAGCTCTAGAAAAAGAATAAAGAAGACCCAGAGTAATAGAAAATCATACTTAGCTCTGGTCATCATTCCAAAGAAAGCCCAGAGAGGAGGAAAACAGAAAGTCACACCTTCCCAGGCACCACTCAGAGAGGCAGGCTGCTCCAACAGAGACTCATGGACAGCCATGGAACATCCGCCCCGAGTAGAGAATTCTGGGAAGGAAAAGTTCATCTCTTTAAAGGAATAGTTGTTCCTACCCCTTATATACAGCTTCAGGTGGCCAGCCTTCCTGAGGAGTGGTCCTTAGCTCAATGCAAGCTTACCCATGGGATTACCTCTTAAAGAAACAGACATGAGTTCATCTACAAGTTTATGCCATAGTTTATTGTAACCGTAGCAGGGTTTTCTTCACCCTCCTGAGGAGAAGAAATGATAGCCCACACCAGTGAGATGCCTAGGATTCAGATGCTATCATCTAAGAAAGAAACCTCATTCCATCAAGACATCAGGTCTCTGAGAGCATTCTGTGGCATCAAGTAACGTAAGCAGACATTTTGTCACTGGCAGAGGTAGCAAAGAGCCTTTTAGGGACCTCGACTCAGATAAAACCAGATCCTTGGCTTCAATGCAGACAATAATTTCAGGATAAGCCAATATGACGCAGAGGTGGACTTCATTCAGAATAGAAATCTGCTCAGGGAAAGTACCTTGAGAGTGTGGATGTGGACTTCTCAAAGAGCAGTCACATGTAACTGCTAAGATATTGGCTGTTAAGGCAGTTGCTAAAACTCCAGAAGGCAGTCCAGGAGTCTAGAAGGCCTGGCCTGGACTATAGGAGAACTTCTGATGGTTAGATAACCATCCCTCAGGAACTTGTGAAGCTGGTTCCCTCTACTAAAAGAAGTCATTTCCCAAATCACTGGCAGAAGGGACAAATGACTACATGTGTTGCCCCTAAGCATAACAAAGCACATCTGGCTTCCATGCTCCCTCAGGTCACAAGTTCTGGCTGCAAGTCCAGGCTGGCATCCCGACCCTTCCAACCTCCTCCCCTGCAATCTCCTTCTAGCTCATGGGCTCCCTTCTCCCGGCTACTCATGCTCCATATAACCCTGCTCTCTCTGGATACTTCATTCTAATTCTCTGCCCCCATCTCTCTTCATATTCTCCTGCTCTCCCTCTGATGACTTCTGCTTCCTCTGTTCATGTTCCTCTCTGCTTCTCTCCTGGCCATGTTCAGTCTGCTTCTTTCTCTTTCTTCCTGATGCCCCTGACTGTGCGCTCTCTCTCTCTCTCTCTCTCTCTCTCTCTCTCTCTCTCTCTCTCTCTCTCTCTCTCTCTCTCTCTCTCTCTCTCTCTCTCTCTCTCCTTCCCCCCCCTACCCCTCCCCTCTCCTCCTCCCCTTCCATCAGCCACCCCTCTCTCCTCCCTCTCCCCTACATTCCCCCTCCCCCTCCTTCTCCGTCCTTCTCCTGAACCACACCATGAAGGGACACCATCAGCATATACAACAGCTATGTATTCAGTTTTGGAGGTGACATCATCATCGGTTTATACATTGGAGGTGACATCATCATCAGTTTAATCATTGGAGGTGACGTCATCAGTTTATACATTGGCTACTCTGGTGGTTTGTATGTGCTTGGCCAGGGAATTGGACTATTAAGAGGTATGGCCTTCATGCAATAGGTGTGACCTTGTCAGAGTAGCTGTGTCACTGTGGTTGTTGGCTATAAGACCCCACATCCTAGCTGCCTAGAAGACAGGATTCTGCCAGCAGATGAAGATGAAGAACCCTCAGCTCCTGTTGTACCATGCCTGCCTGGATGCTGCCCTGCTCCTGCTCTGATGATACTGGACTGAACCTCTGAACTTGTGAGCCAGTCCCAATTAAATGCTGTCCTTTAAGAGAGTCGCCTTGGTCATGGTGTCTGCTCACAGCAGTAAAACCTTAACTAAGACAGCCATGAATTCCATTTTGGAGGTTCTCACAGTCCATCTCAAAGGGTTGTGAAAACATTTTTCCTTCTCCTTTTCCTTCTCTCTTTTGGTAAATGAGCTTATACAGGGGCTCTAGAGGTACCTAGGATGGAATTACTATCTCATCAAATAAAAAAAGAGCCACAAAGTATTTATGGCATGTCCTCTTCTGTAAATGGAGATTCTAGTGAGATCCCTAGGGAATTTCAGGTTGTCTGGCTGATAAACATTCCAGTTCAGACCTTCTTTTGTGCCACTGGGGACAATTAGTGCAACAGGTTTATTGGAAATGCTTGCTACTTTGAAGTCTTGACTGAGCTACTAGGCCCAGTGCTTATTTGGGTTCTGTGACAAGAAAGCTCGGGTCTTGTTTCTAGTTTGTCTGCTGCTCTTGTTGACCTGGTTTGGCATTTACTTTAGATGCTGTTTAACCGTTATCTCTAGTTTTGAGGTCTGAAAGCCAAGTGGGTTCTTCTTGGACTATTTTACCAAACCAGTTGATACAATTACATGCTGTCTAAGGCTTTAACATCTGCAGTGAGCTGCCTTTGTTATGAGTAAAGATTGAAAATTTTAAATTGGCTTTGACATCAAACTCCTGTAATCCTAGCACTGGGATTGGAGCAAAGCCGAGTGGCTGTTCAAGGTCATCTTCTTTGGCTGCATTGAAGTTGGAGGTCATCTGGACTACATGAGATCCTGTTTCAAAACAGGCTAAACTTTATAGACCAAGGCTTTGATCCCAGCACTACAGGAGGCAGAGGCAGGTGGATTGCTGTCAATCTGAGGCCAGCCAGGAGTACATAATTGAAATCCTGTCTCAAAGTAACAACAAGAAAAGAGGAGGAAGAAGCAGAAGCAAAGGGAAAGGAAGAGGAAGAGGAACTTTGTTGCTGTTGTTGTTGTCGCTGTGGTTGTTGTTCTTGTCGTCTCTGTTTTTGCTTGTTTTCAGAGAAAGTCAGAAGGCCCAGACCTCAGCACAACTGACAGTATAGGGGAAGGGACATTCAGCAATTGGACAGCACCAGCCGGGAAAACTGAAACAAAGGCCAAAACCATCAAAGTCCAGAGAGTTCTGGGAAAGTCTCAAAATATACTAACCAGGCTGGAGAGAAGGCTCAGCGGTTAGAGCACTGACTGCTCTTCCAGAGGTCCTGAGTTCAATTCCCAGCAACCACATGGTGGCTCACAACCATCTGTAATGGGGTCTGATGCCCTCTTCTGGTGTGTCTGAAGACAGCTACAATGTAATAAACAAATTAAAAACGAAAGCAAAAGCATACTAACCTTGCTTGGGCTTCTGTAACTTCTGTGTCTGGCTAACTGTTCTTGTTAACTGAAGTCTGTTAACCCAAAACATGGTTTTTGAGCTTAAAACTCATCCTGGGGGTTGGGGATTTAACTCAGTGGTAGAGCGCTTGCCTAGCAAGCACAAGGCCCTGGGCTCGGTCCCCAGCTCCGAAAAAAAAAGAAAAAAAGAAGCACTCATCCTGAGAAAGGTTAAGGGGTACAGAGGGATCCCTGACACCCAGTGCAGTCACAGAGACATAGACAGACTAACAGAAGTCATGAACCTAATGGACTTAACAGATATTTGTATACCATTCTATCCTAAAACAAAAGGATATAGCTTAACCTCAAGACCTCATGGTACTTTCTCCAAAACTGACCATATAATCGGTCATAAAACAGGGCTCAACAGATACAAAAAGATAGAAATAATCCCATGCGTCCTATCAGAACACAACGGGCTAAAGCTGGTCTTCAATAACAATAAGCAAAGAATGTCCACATATACATGGAAGTTGAACAATGCTCTACTCAGTGATAACCTGGTCAAGGAAGAAATAAAGAAAGAAATTAAAGACTTCTTAGAATTGAATGAAAATGAAGGTACAACATACCCAAACTTATGGAACACAATGAAAGCTGTGCTAAGAGGAAAACTCATAGCTCTGAGTGCCTGCAGAAAGAAACAGGAGAGAGCATATATCAGCAGCTTGACAGCACAGCTAAAAGCTCTAGAACAAAAAGAACCAAATACACCCAGGAGGAGTAGAAGGCAGGAAATAATCAAACTCAGAGCTGAAATCAACCAAGTAGAAACAAAAAGGACCATAGAAAGAATCAACAGAACCAAAAGTTGGTTCTTTGAGAAAATCAACAAGATAGATAAACCCTTAGCCAGACTAACGAGAGGACACAGAGAGT
>NC_046162.1:140059-277559 GCF_011064425.1 Rattus rattus
TCTTTTTTTTTTTATTATTATTAACTTGAGTATTTCTTATATACATTTCGAGTGTTATTCCCTTTCCCGGTTTCCGGGCAAACATCCCCCTCCCCCCTCCCCTTCCTTATGGGTGTTCCCCTCCCAACCCTCCCCACATTGCTGCCCTCTCCCCAACAGTCTAGTTCACTAGGGGTTCAGTCTTAGCAGGACCCAGGGCTTCCCCTTCCACTGGTGCTGTAACCAAGCGATTTCTGATTAGACTTGAGACCTACTGCACAGAAAGAAAACTCTACTTGGTACCTTTATTGGACTAAGAACCAAGACTTATATAGGTTGTGTGGCATAGGATAGAATATACTACTATTTTTTTTTGCTAAATATACACAAAATTAGACGTATTTCTAATGACTTAGTATACCCATAGATAAATGCATCTCGTAACCCTCACCATCAAATGCCACTCTCCAGCTGTTGGGTCACCTTCCACTTGTATATGATGATAAACACCATGATCCATAAGTGGCTATAGGGCAAAAAATAAAAGACTGCATAAAAGTCATACCTACAGGGAACATAGAGACTACACCTTCACTCGCGAGGCTCAAGAATCATGCAGAAGAGGGGACAGAAAGACTGTAAAAGAAGGAAGGAAACACTATTTTGTGAACACAGTAGGGCTGCTGCACATTTGAACTTACAGAAGTTGGAATGGTGTCCAGAAAGCCCATGGCAAGCCCAAACCCAACCAAACACTGCATGGAGAGGGAAGTTGGGCAACCAATCCCACCCCTAGCTGTGAAGCTATTGGCACACATTAGCTATGGTAAGGAAGACGTGGTATTCTCTAATAGTGTAGCCTTGGTAAGTCACCCATATCCTACTGAAAGACCACACATTTACAAGTATTTGGGCATCACAAATTGGTCTTGAAAGGTATTTAAAATACATAAAAAAGACACAATATTGGTTGTTTAGGGGAAAGAGTGCATCTGTGAAGAGTTAAGGGAAGGAGGGAATTGATCAAAATTCTCCAGGAACTAATACAAATCTTTAAAATTAAGGAAAGTATTTTCAAAATATCTGCTTCAACAGGAAACAAGAAGCAATTTTAACTGTTGTCTTGCAATCCTCTATTTCATAAAGAACTATCCTTATGATATAATAAGGAAGAAATCAATCCAATTTTAAACAACATAAATTACTATAAAGTATATTTAAGTATGACTCTGTTGGTCTACTGTTTTATTCTTCAATTGTTTTCGGGAACATAAAATAATTCTATGAGCATGCTATTGTCTAAGTATACATTTAAACTACAATTGCATTCACACTCACTTTTATAATATTAACATCAGATCCATATTAGAAAGAAAGAAGATGCTTCAAGAACAGACAATAGCTTTCTCTATAAAATTAGTGGATTGACAACAAAAATATCAAGTAAGTATAAGATAATAGAGATTTCAGAGAATATTAGGCTGAAGAAACTGTTCAAGTCAAAATGGCTTGTCTCTTTTGTGATGAGTTCTGAAGCTCACATCGCATGCAGAAGGAAATAGGGTCTCAAACAATGCAACCTGGGCAAGCATTGGCAGACTGAACGGGGTGTGGAAGAGTAAGGGGTGCACTTTTGAGACCGACCATATATTTATAATAATTACAGAGAACAACAAAAAATCTATGCGTTTATGATTGAATGAAAGAAAAATATCATTTAGATTACAGCCATAATTCATTGCAAATATACAAAATATCTCAAAAGAGTAGCAACACATCAATAAATGTACACTTATACAGAGATCCTCCCTAAAATACAAAATATTTCTCAATTTGTAAGGTTGACTTTCCATTAAGAATACAGATCTTACTAATTCTGACCATCAAAATCAGAGGGAACAACTGCAGAGACACCATTTTTGGATGAGGATCTCCTCGCTGAGATACCAATAATCAGAAAAAGAAACGGGTTTATAGTCATTCAAGGAACATAAGTTCCTGACATTTCCCCGTCACTGTGAGGGCATATTCCTGAGCTCCTGCGACACATTTTACCAAGTGACCTGGGTCATGCTTGCAAACTAGAGCAATCCTGATGTTAAAATGAATTTCTTTGGCAAATAATTAAATATACTCAAGACATGTAGAGAATCCAAAATATACCCTTAAATCATTTATATCTCCTGAAAGATGAAAATTGCAAAAACATTTACATTTCTACAGGATCCTCAGCTGAGGTGAATTTTTTTTTTTTTGGTTCTTTTTTTCGGAGCTGGGGACCGAACCCAGGGCCTTGCGCTTCCTAGGCAAGCGCTCTACCACTGAGCTAAATCCCCAACCCCTACTGAGGTGAATTTTTAAAAATGCTCTATTAACTTGCATTTAAAAAATAACCTTAAATTTCTAAGATGCCTTATTCTTAGTGAGGAGTGTTGGAGCAAGCTGAAGCAAATGCTCTCACAGACACACGGCAGTGTGGGAGACGACACAGAGAATGTTCCCTGGTCCAGGGGAAATCTTTGTGTTGGGTTGTACGAGGTTGGGTGAGTTGCCAGGGTAAGATAAATGGCACTGGGCTGTGCCATTAACCTGTGACATTTCTGACAGCGCAAGGCTGTGTGCAGTGGGAAAGTTGACTTTTTTTCTTTGCTATCTTTCAACTTATAATAGAAATAAGAAAAGATGGGTGAAATGCTCTCATGGAAGACAGTAACAAATCAGGATGCCTACCTTGAAGAAGAGAGGTTTCCCTGACGTATGAAGAAGTGGATTCTCTATCAGGAAGCCTTGATGAGGAATGTTATATAAATCAATATTTAAAAAATGAACATGAAAATACTTGTATATCCACACGGATAATTATGAACAGCAAAACCTCTTCACTAAAAGTATGACATGTTCTTTACTCTATGAGTAAAATTAATTCACCTCACATTTTGTGAGAATAAAATTATGCCATCCTGAAAATAACTATTAAGCTTTAACATACATTCGATAATGGCATGTTATTTGTGACATTTTTAAATTTATCAAATGTCACCAAAATTTTATCATAGATTTTGTATTGTTTTGCTTTTTACTGGCATGAAGAAAGTAGAATAGTCAGAAAAAAAGCTATAATTTCAAAAAATAGAGTAGCGCATTTTCGGGAAAATTATAAAAAAACAATAGAATCACAAGTTCATGCTGAAGACATTTGCTGCTTATTTGGGAGAGAAACGCAATGGCTGAGGTTATTCCTTGCTTTCCATGTAACAATAATATGACTTTCTCATGATCCCAAATCCTTTCTCATAAATATGATATAAAGGTGCACAAAATTCATCCTTTAGGGACTATGCTATAACACATTTATTGAGCCATAACAACCAAGATCTGTGATAAAACTGTGATTAATATCCATCAGCAAAATTGACGGGTAAGTCAGTATGCTGCAGGATGACAAAATGGAGAGCAATGAAGACCCTGAGGGCCAGGTGGCCTTACACAGAAAAGGATGCTACACAGTGCCTGTCCCTATATCTATAGCACAGAGACAAAACCATGGAGGCTGGAGAACAAAGTTTATATTCGACGACTGAAAACATTAAGAGTCATCGTGACGATGGGGCGGGAGGTGTTGAGGGATGTCTCAGTTGGAAAAATGCAAGAGAATGAGTTCAGATCTCCGGTATCTACAGAAGAAGATAGACACGGCAGTATATGCACGCCTATCACCAGCCCCAGAGAGGTATAGCTAGGTCGAAACTGTGGCTTGCTGGCTAGCCAGCCTCCCCTAATCAGTAAGCCAGTGGAAGACCCTGCCTCAAAAAATGAGATGGATGGCTCCCAGTGAACAGGGGGTTGCTCTCTGGCCTCCACAAGCATGGAGAGAATTTTGTCCACCTACCTACAAGCACGCACACACACATGCACACATACATACACACACATGCACACGTACACACACACACACACACACACACACACACACACACATGCAATATACATAGACTGACCCTGGAAACAGGCATATCAGTTACTCACACATTTTTCATCCCAGCTCATAAAACACGTACTATGAATTAAGAATTGACTCAGTCATACTTGAGAAATCCATAGCTATTAATGAGAGGTCATGTAGACATGCAGACAGGTAAGCAAAGGGGTCCCTTCCCCAGCATTAGAAAATATAAACCTTATGCACATGTGTCAGTTATTTTAGTCTCTCTATTCACTAATTCTTATAATAATACAGTAATTACTTCAATATAGAGCAAAACAAGAAACACCACTGGATATGTAGGATACTGATATTTTTAAGTTTTGAACAAATTTTTTCATATTCTACTAAGGTTTCTTTTTTCCTGACTTAATTTCAAATATAACCCAAAGGAAAAAAATATTGTTTCAAACACAATCTCCCAAAAGATAATCTAAAGTTATAGTTTCATTTTGATGTGGCAACTGGAGGGGAAGATTTAGAAACTCGTGTGAAAATAAAGTTTCATATAAAATTCTCTTGTTTATAAATGAAACATATAAAAGCTTAAAAATAAAACAGGTTCACTCTGAGGACTTTAAATGCCTCAAAGCATCATTGTTAAACACTTTGACAGTTGGTGAAATTGTTGAATGAAACATATGCTATATTTAAAAGAATGTAGCATATAAAACCATGTTATATGTAAAAGAATGAAAGCATATAAAACTATACACTATTTAACAGTACAATATATAAAGATTACTAGAATATTTTAAGGGTTTCTTAATGATAACAAATTTAGGAATCCACATAGCTCATTGATTTTACATATATATGTATCAAAACGTGTATTTATATACCAATATATTAATATATACAATGATAAATTTCCAAATGTATAGTCAGATTAAAAAAATTATACACTAATAATGATAAAATTGTGATAAAAACAAAATCATTGGCTACTTGACACTAACTTTATGTTAAAATGTCTTTGCTTACATAAATTAACTCATTCAAGTTTTGTAACCACCACACAAGATAGGTTCAGCTTGCTACCTGTTAATTATGTCACACAAGACACATAAACATCTTAGCTAATGAGGTCATGGGTCTTAGAGGACAGCCTGCTATGGTCACCTTTCAAATCCTGTATAATTTATAACTGGATTTAAAATACTCATCCCTATACACACAGATAGGTGTAGGTCTCACTCTTCATCAAAGAAGCTTATTTTTATAGCAGACTAAAAATTTAGTCATAGAGGAATCTGACATAGAGGAGGTCAGATTCATTATGGAAATCTTGCAGTCTCCCCATCCTTTGCCTCCCAGTGAATTGGTTACATTATTTTTAAAGTGGAATTTCTGTCTATTCTTTGAAAATTCCACACGTTATCTTTTAACTGTATGTATTCCCGACCTCCCTCACTATCTTTACAAACAAAATATAAAACAAACAAACAATACCATAAGACTACAGTTTGTGTTGCCTACTACCCCTGGGTCCTGGCGATGCTCTAGAGTATGGTCCATATAGCATGTGCCAATCCATTGAAGAAAACGGGCTTCCCTTCACCCAGCAGCAATCCATGAGTCACATTCCTATCAGATGCTTGTTTGAGAATTGGAAGAGAACGCTTAATGTTTGTTCTCCATTTTAGTATAACTGCTTCATTTCATGAAAGAAATCAATACTACATTACTTTTCAACATTGTATTTTACATGAAACTTAAGTAATACATTAACCACAACTAAAACTGCACCTATAATGAAAACCAGAAATTTAAGAGCTTATAAAGGCTCCGTGTGTGTTTATACTTTGACTTCTATTAACACTACTAATAACATTAGTAACACTGTGTTCTTACCAAAAGATTATGTTATTATGCAAACCAATATGTACAAATACATTTTAAACTAAACTTACGCTTATTCTTTAATTTAAAAGAATAATACATTCTAAACAACAAATAGAACCATAAGTAATATAAATTACCATAAAATTACTCAAACCCCAATAATTACAAAGTTACTTGTTGATGGTTGGAAAGTTTAGTACAGTCTTTTGTACTATTTTTAACTGAATAATGCCTCTGACTGGATCATGATTGGATGCAGAGAATCTCTTCTCAGTTTACCCATAACACTGGTAATGTCCTTAGAACAGTCCGTGGGTCTCAGTAGGGATTCTCTCCGGATTATATTGTTACTGCTGACTTCTTTCAGCTTTCACTAAATTAGCAGCAATGGTACTAATAAAGCATAATAAGAAATCCGAATCTCTTATGTACAAAAGTGAGCTAATTCTTCTGATCATTGGAAAAGGTGAAAGAGACTGAGACCTGGATTTCTTTGCTCTTGGTCTTGTCACTCTGCTCCCACTGGCTCTTGCTTATTGAATGGAGAAGATTCAGGCATCCTACTATGACCTTTTGCCCTCCCTTATCGACTGCTGATTGATTGACACAAGGAGTTACCATTTAGCCCAGGTTGCCCATGAACTTGTAATGCCCCTCACTCAGCTTCCTGAGCATGGAGGATTATAAGCTTGTACCATTACCCTGGACTCTCATTTATTTTAAACATCAATATTACTAATGACTATGATTAGCTTTCAGGCATTAAATTAGCTGGAGGTGACATTTAACCAAGTGGGTTGAAAACAAGCATTTGCAATTCTAACACCTCCAGGCAATGGCTACCCTCAGGGGATCCTTTTAATCTTCTTCCCCCTGCCATTGGTCAACAGCCCAAGGTCTTTGTCTGAGGTTACCCCAGACTCCTTATATCTGTTTGCTCCCTGGTTTTCTAATCTGCCTTGTTAAGGGGAGTTGATTTCCACAGGTCTACTCAAGAACTGTTTGAGGATGATGAGTGCTGGAAAAGCCAATGGAATATGGTCACAAGTTCATGGCAGCAGCAGAACACTGATTTGAACACTGATTTGGTTTGTTTCACCAAAAGGGAATAGATTATTTCTCTTGTATAGTTGGATCTGCACTAGGCAGAGAGGAACAGAAGACAGTCCAATGATGCACTATGGTATCTGGCACAGCACAAAACAGTCACTGAAACCACAGTCCTACAACAGGGAGTAGTGGAGCAAACCAGAGACAACTGTAAACTCTAGCAGAAGGATAGCCTGCATTCCTTCCTGAAGGTTGATCAGACGTTAGCCAGTGAGTAGTTCATAAACACAACATGCCAGTCTCAGAGAAGAAACGGGGTCCTAAAGGATGTAACTGTCAGTGGTCATATATGTATAAGCAGAATTAGAGGGCCGAGTCAATCATACTTATATATTTAGGAATGCAAACACACATGCAACAAAGACAGTGAGGCCATGAATATAGGCAAGGAGGAACAGGGGAGATAAGGGAGGATGAGGGATGGTGTGCAAAAGTTATATATTAAAAGCACATATTTGCATTTTACTCATTTATAAACAAGCATCCTTGTTTTCAACACCTGGAAGCTTGGTAGGCCAATATACAAACCTGGGGATGGAATAAAATTTAAGCACAGTGCACACAGAACTCCTTCAATGCAAATGGAATAAAAATGTGCCAGTGCAAAAGAAATTCTGGAAAGCATACAGCACTTAGCATCAGGATTTGAGGACACTCCAACAGAACTGATGTTTGAGGTGCTTTTCTTAACAATGAAGTAGGAGTCTGGTGCGATGAGCCCATGCCTTGATTCAAATACATCATAGCTCCAGTTCTATATCATTGTTTCTATGATATATAGTGATTGTGGACACATCATTATTGCTCTTAGAAGCTGTGAGACATAGGACATTTCTTCTTATCAAAAGTAATGATATCTACTACACAAACTTTCTGGAGACTGAGGAAATTTATAGATATGTACAAACTAGTATCTGGAACAAAACAAGCAGCCCTTGTTGGTTTGTGCTGCTGGCAATGTTATCAATATAATGCATTTATCGTAGCAGCTGGGCCTTTTTATGAAATGTTAAGATTTAATATTCAGGCTAATTTCGATTAACTTATCTTTACTTAGCTAAATGCTAGATTCCTTTCCAGCTTATATATCCAAGGTCAGGCTGCTTCACATCTGTAACTAAGGCCAGTTTGATTAATGGTAATTCACATATAGTACTTCACTCATTTATTACTAAATACATATGCTCCTTCTGACTTTGTAGCTGTGTGTATGCGAACGGCACTGAGGGCAAACCATGGTTTCATCATATTTACTAACAATAAAAATAAAGTTAACAAGCTCTTAAAATAATTCCTCATTTTAAATCTTGCCTATACCAGCAACTTTCATGTATATGAATAAATACCACAAATATATGTGATTTCTAAGCTACGACTACCATTTTCAAAACACAAAAGAGTTTTTATAGCTTACATTTGTTCAGTTTTAGAACAAATTATTTCTAAATAGAATTATAAACAGATTGTGTCAGAAGGAAGAGAACACATAATCACAAATAGCCAGCACCTGAATTCTAACAGCAAGTAAGAACTCTATTTTAACCCCACTCTAGTATAGAGTAGGTTCAGACTTAAAATCATGAGGAAATTTTAAGATAACTTACATTGCAATAATTCATGTCAATGATTATGGTGTCTAGAATACTTAAATTAATACAATAAAGATTGAACTTGAAAAACCTAAAAATACCTAGAAAACGCAACTGTTTAAACTAGAATCACACATTTTAAGCGAATAAATTTACATTCTAAGTTTGCAATGAATTTTCCACCCCAAACCTAAAAGGCATATTTCCATCTCTCATCAATGAATGTGTAACCAACAGGTCAAGCAGAGTTGGAGGCAGTACAATGAACTATTGTGATAACTGGCAGCAAACTTTGACAATTGCAGGAACTAAAAGTGATCATATGGAATCTTTACAGCAAATTCAGAAATAAAACATGCTTACATGATGTAACAAATTTTTTTCATTTTTAGAACATTGTCAACTAACCTGGAGCCCTGAGATCTCTCAGACACCAACCAGGCAGCATAAACAAGCTGGCCCTAGGCCCCTGACACATACACAGCAGAGGATGGCCTGGTCTGGCCTTAGTGAGAGAAGATGTCTAACCCTCAAGAGACGTGAGGCCTGAGGGAGTGTGGAGGCCTGTTGGGGAGGGGGAGAACATCCTCTTGGAGACAGAAGACACAGGGGAGAATGAGTGGGATGAGGATCTATGGGAGTGGGGACTGGGAAGGGGACAATGGCTAGACTACAAAAGAATAAAAGTAATCAGGAAAAAAAAAAGCCTGATCATAATATAAAACAAGCCTGAAGTTTCTTTTTATTTCCCTTTTTTGCATGTGTAGGAACTTTGCCTTTGTGTATTTTCTTTTTTACTATTGGATATTTTCTTTATTTGCATTTTAAATGTTATCCCCTTTCTAAGTTCCCTCTCTGGAAACCCCCTATCCCATCATCCCTCCCGCTGCTTCTATAAGGGTGCTCCCCAACCCACCCATCCACTCCCAGATCCCTGCCCTGGAATTTCCCTACACTGGGGCATTGAGTCTTCACAGGACCAACAGCCTCTAATCCCATTGATGTCCTACAAGGCCCATCCTTTGCTATATATGTGACTGGAGGTATGAGTCCATCCATGTATATCCTTTGGTTGGTGGTTTTGTCCCTGGGACTTCTGGAGATGTCTGGTTGGTTGATATTTTTGTTCTTCCTATGGGTGGTAAACCCCTTCAGCTCCTTCAGTCCTTTCTCTAATTCCTCCATTGGGGTCCCAATGGTCAGTGAGATGGTTGGTGGAGAACATCTGCATCGGTATTGGTCAGGTTCTGGCAAAGCATTTCAGAGGACAGCTATACCAGGCTCCTGACAGAAAGTGCTTCTTGGCATCAGCAATATTGTATGGTGTCTGTGAGTAGGATGGACCCCCAGGTGGGGTAGGCTCTATATGGCCTTATCTCCTCCTTTGAGTATTTTGTTCCTCCTTCTTTTTTTTTTTTGGTTCTTTTTTTTCGGAGCTGGGGACCGAACCCAGGGCCTTGCGCTTCCTAGGTAAGCGCTCTACCACTGAGTTAAATCCCCAGCCCCTTTGTTCCTCCTTCTAAGAAGGACTAAAAAGCGTCCACACTTTGGTCTTCCTTCTTCTAGAGCTTCATTTGGTTTGTTTATTGTATCTTGGGTATTCTGAAATTTTGGGCTAATATTCACTTATCAGTGAATGCATACCATGTGTGTGATTTTTTTTTCTTTTGTTGTTGTTGTTGGGTTTTTGGATTTTTTTTTGATGATGATGATTGGGTTACATCACTCAGGATGATATTTTCTAGTTCCATCCATTTGCCTCTGAATTTCATGAAGTCTTTGTTTTTAATAGCTCTATTCTGTAAATGTACTACATTTTTTGTATCCATTCCTCAGTTGAAGGGCATCTGGGTTCTTTCCAGCTTCTGGCTATTATAAATAAGGCTGCAATAAACATAGTGGAGCATGTGTCTTTATTGTATGTTGGAGCATCTTTTGGGTATATGCCCAAGAGAGGTATAGCTGGGTCCTCAGGAAGTTCAATGTCCAATTTTCTGAGGAACCTCCAGACTGATTTCCAGAATGGTTGTACCAGTCTGCAATCCCACCAACAATGGAGAAGCGTTCCTCTTTCTCCACATCCTGGCCAACATCTGCTGTCACCTGAGTTTTTGATCTTAGCCATTCTGACTGGTGTGAAGTGGAATCTCCGGGTTGTTTTGATTTGCAATTCCCTGATAACTAAGGATGTTGAACATTTCTTTAGGTAGTTCTCAGCCATTCAATATTCCTCAGCTGAGAATTCTTTGTTTAGCTCTATACCCGATCATTTTAATAGGGTTATTTGGTTCTCTGGAGTCTAACTACTTGAGTTCTTTATATATATTTAATATTAGCCCTTCATCAGATGTAGGATTGGTAAAGATCTTTTCCCAATCTGTTGGTTGCCATTTTGTCCTGTTGACACTTTCCCTTACCTTACAGATTCTTTTCAATTTTATGAGGTCCCATTTGTCAATTGTTGATCTTAGAACATAAGCCATTGGTGTTCTGTTCAGGAAATTTTCCCCAGTGCCCATGTGTTTGAGACTTTTCCCCACTTTCATTTGTATTAGATTAAGTTTTTCTGGTGGAGGTGCTTGATCCACTTGGACTTATGCTTTTGTACAGGGTGATAAGAATGAATCAATTTGCATTCTACTACATGCTGATCTCCAGTTGAACCAGCACTATTTGTTGAAAAAGCTGTCTTTTTTTCCACAGGATGGTTTTAGCTTCTTTGTCAAAGATCAAGTGACCATAGGTGTGTGGGTTCATTTCTGGATTTTCAATTCTATTGCATTAATCTACCTATCTCTGTAATAATACCATGAAGGTTTTTTTTTTTTACCATTATTGCTCTATAATATAACTTGAAGTCAGAGATGGTGATTCCCTGAGATGTTCTTTTTTGGTTGAGAATAGTTTTCACTATCCTGGGCTTTTTGATATTCCAAATGAATTTGAGAATTTCTCTTTCTAATGCTAAGAAAAATTAAGTTGGAATTTTGATGAGGATTGGACTGAATCTGTAGATTGCTTTAGGCAAAATGGCCATTGTTATTATATTAATCCTGCCAATCCATGAGTATGGGAGATCTTTCCATCCTCTGAGGTCTTCTTCAATTTCTTTCGTCAGAGACTTGAAGATCTTGCCTTACGGATCTTTCAGTTGTTTGGTTAAAGTCTACCCAAGAAATTTTATATTAATTGTAACTATTGTGAAGGGTGTGGTTTCCCTAATCTCTTTCTCAGCCCATTTATCCTTTGAGTAGAGGAAGGCTACTGATTTGTTTGAGTTAATTTTACACCCAGGCACTTTGCTAAAGTTATCAGATTTAGGAATTCTCTGGTGAAATTTTTGGGGTCACTTAAGAACACAATCATATCATTTACAAATAATGACATTTTGACTTCTTCCTTTCGAATTTGCATCCCTTCCACCTCCTTTTGTTGTCTAATTGCTCTAGTTAGAACTTCAAATACTATATTAAATAGATAGGTAGAGAGTGGGCAGCGTTCTCTAGTCCCTTATTTTAGTGGGATTGCTTCAAGCTCCTCTCCATTTAGCATGATGTCAGCTACTGGTTTGCTGTATATTGCTCTTACTATGTTTATGTATGGGCCTTGAATTCCTAATCTTTTCCAGACTTTTAACATGAAGGGATTTTGAATTTTGCGAAATGCTTTTTTAGCATATAATGAAATGATCATGTGGTTTTTTATTTGAGTTTGTTTATGTGGTGGATTATGTTGATTGATTTCTGTATATTGATCATGATGGATGATTGTTTTAATGTCTTCTTGTATTCAGTTCGTGAGAATTTTATTGAGTATTTTTGCATGGATATTCATAAGAGAAATTGGTCTGAAGTTCTCTTTCTTTTTGTGTCTGCTGTGTCTTTTTGTGGTTTTGGTATCAGCGTAAGTTAGGCTTCATAGAACAGACTGTGTAGGGTTTCTTCTGTTTCTATTTTGTGGAATAGTTTGAAGAGTGTTGATATGAGGTCTTCTATGAAGGTTTGATAGAAGGGTGACTTTTAATGACTTCTTCTATTTCTTTAGGGGTTATGGGACTGTTTAAATGACTTATCTGATACTGATTTAACTTTTGTGTCTGGTATCAGTCTAGAAAATTGTCCATTTCATCCAGATTTTCCAGTTTTCTTAAGTATATGTTTTTGTAGTAGTATCTGATGTTTATTTTTTAAATTTCCTCATTGTCTGTTGTTATGTCTACCTTTTCATTTCTGTTTTTGTTAATGGATACTGTCTCTGTGCTCTCTGTCTAGTCTGCCTAAGGGTTTATCTATCTTGTTCATTTTCTCAAAGAACCAGATCCTGGTTTTGCTGATTCTTTGTATATTTCTTTTTGTTTTGACTTGGTTGATTTCAGCTTTGAGTTTGATTATTTGCTGCCTTCTACTCCTCTTGGGTGTATTTGCTTCTTTTTTTCTAGAGCTGTCAAGTTTCTAGAGTATGATCTCTCCAGGTTTTTTTTGTTTGTTTTTTTGTTTGTTTGTTTGTTTGTTTTTTGAGGCACTCAGAGTAATGAGTATTTGGATTCTGTAAGTTTCTTGTATGTTAATAGGCATCTCTTTCTTTAGGTGAGGAAAGTTTTCTTCTATAATTTTCTTGAAGATTTTTACTGGCCCTCTAAGTTGGCAATCTTCACTTTCTTCTATATCCATTATTATTAGATTTGGACTTTTCATTCAGTCCTGGATTTCCTGGATGTTTGGGGTTAGGAGCTTTTTGCATTTTGCATTTTCTTTGACTGTTGTGTAAATGTTTTCAATGGTATCTTCTGCACCTGCAATTTTCTCTTCTATCTCTTGTATTCTGTTGTTGATGCTTGCATCTATAACTCCTGATCTCTCTCCTGGGTTTTCTATCTCCAGGGTTGTCTTCCCTTTTGATTTCTTTATTGTTTCTGTTTCCATTTTTAGATACTAGATAGTTTTCTTCAATTCCTTCACCTGTCTGGTTGCGTTTTTCTGTAATTCTTCAAGGGATTTTTGTGTTTCCTTTTAAGGATCTGTTTACCTGTGTTCTGTATTTCTTTAAAGGAGTTATTCATGTCCTTTTTAAAGCCCTCTATCATCATCATAAGATACGATTTTAATTCCAAGTCTTGCTTTTCCAATTTGTTGGGGTATCTAGTACTTGCTGTAGTGGGAGAACTGGGATCTGAAGGTGCTAAGTAGCCTTGGTTTCTGTTGCTTATGTTCCTGTGCTTGCATCTCACCATCTGGTTATCTTGGGTGTTAGTTGGTCTTGCTGTCTCTGACTGAAGTCTGTACCTCCTGTGAGCCTGTGAACCTGTGATCTTAGGTGTGACAGTACTTCTGGGAGACCAGCTCTCTCCAGGCAGAATTTGGGTCCAGAGAACTGTTCCACAGGGTCAAATCTAGGGCACAGATGGAGTCCAGAAGAATCCTGTCTCCAGTTACTCTGAAGTTGCTAAGCCAAGCCTGAAGTTTCTTCACTGACTCCTAGGTAAATCCACATGAAATTGTTCTTGTTTTAAAAAAGACTTGCATTCTATGAAAAATAATTATACCGAAGGTATCTATGGTAAAACTGTAAGTCTGCTCATTACTGGGAATTGGAGGTGCTGACAGGTAAGGACAGCAAGTATACTCTTATGTGAACACAGGTCTTCACTGTGATATCTATGTCACTACGGGCTTGTCTCAGCCCAGGTGTGTGTATGCCTAAGTGCTCTGAGATATCAGGTATGATAAAAGGTTTATGAGTTTCTGATAAATATTTCCTTTTTCATATTGTAGAAAAGGAAGTGAGGCCTAGGAAAGATGTTTAAATTGTCTGACACACTGTCTACCATGCTGCACATCATGTTCTGAACTATTCTGAAATTTGTAAGAAAATGGGAAATTTAATGAATATAAACAATACCAATACCAAGTGTATATTTTTCCTTTAAGAGGAGTTCATCTTTGTAATCAGTCATATCCTTTTATGCTTTGACAACCTTACCCTTTGCTTATACTTTTAAAATTAAATAGTGAGTACAAGAAATACTTGTAACCATGGCTTTTTTCGTTTTATTTTGTTTTATTTAAGCATGACTCCGGCAGTTCTGAGGCTGAGGCAAATTTATTTTTTTCCAATATGATTTTATACCATTTTAATTATATTCAAGTAATGAGGTTAAGGAACAAGTAAGACAATAAACATAGTCCCATGATCACTATTTCTAAGGGCTTATCAGGATGACCAAGATATCTGAGCCTACTTCCGTGTCCTAGACCAAAGTAATGTTCGTGCCTAAAGCCTACTTCTTTGTTTTAGCTTAAAATCAAATTCCTCCATGAACTTACTTCCCTGCCCTGGCCCAATGTCAAACCCCTGTCTGAACTTGCTTCTTTGTTCAAACATAAAATCAGATTCCTGCCTGAGCTTGCTTCCTTGTCATGGCCTAATGTCCAATTCCTGCCTAAAACCCAGTTTCTTTCCCTGGTCTAATGTCAAATTCCTGTCAAGCAGCCCCAAAAAGCTGTCCACATCTCCCCCTTTTTTTTATCTCATAAACAAGACTGCACCTGTCTTAGGTCATCTGATAAGAATGTCTTCCTTTCCCATAGAATATGTATTATCAAAAGCAACGCACTTATGTCTTAGGTTGGTAGGTCTCTGTGCAAAACTTACCAGTCTCTGACTGCCAGTCTGTTTAATTAATAACTCTCTGGGGGTCTATTTTTAGTTTCAAGCCATGGACATTGGCTGCCAACATATTAATGTTGTTAAAGGCAGGTTTTAACACAATGTGCATAAAAAACAGAATTCCCAGGATGAGAAAGGCTACCATGATCAAGCGATGTATGCCATTCTTGAAGCTTGACCAAGATGGAAATACTGACCTCAGACCATGAATAATTTTACCAGAAGTGACATTCATCCATAAGTTGGTACGTTAGATGCACGGTATTTTCTTAAATGAAGCATACAGCCTTTAGTATTTAAAATTTACAGTTTTTATCTAAGAATTTTGAGATGATACCCCAAGCTCACTGTCAGTATTCTATATTAGTACACAATAAGAAATCAAATTAAATGTATATTCTAAAGAGAAACGATGTACATAAATAAAGAATAGTGAAATACAACATAAATTTTGTCATTAAAAGTAATGAAAACTATTAATGAAAGGACTGGGGAGATGGGTCAGTGGTTACGAGCACTGACAGATCTTCCAGAGGACCAACATTTAGTTCCCAGCACCCGCATGGCAGTTTGTAACCATGAGCTTTTCCACCCAGCCTCTTTGTCCCCTGAAATAATGACTTTGATACTTAATATTTTATGAATAAATGTTTATGCCAAAAGCTTTTGCTTGTTTCCTGACTAGCTTATAACTTGATCACCTGTTTATTCTATTCTAAATTCCACTACATGGTTGGTTACCTCTCCTAAGTTTCATGTGGCCATCTTTCTTAGAGTTCAGGGCAAATCTCCTGTGCCTATTTCACAGAATCATATCTCTCTGTAGAGGATGTCCTACCTTCTAATCTCGCCTCAGTTTATTGGCCATAGGATTTTAATTGACAGGTAATACTTTCTACACAGTACATAAAAATTCTCTCTACAGAACCTCACAACTGTCTGTAACTTCAGTTTAGAAAGATCCAATATCCTCTCACAGATATACATGCAGGCCAAACACCAATGGACATAAAATAAAATTAATTGATTAATCAATCAATTAAAACTTTAGTAAAAACAAATAGCTCTAAAAACATACTATATATGAGAAATACTAAACGATTCAGCAGGTGGGTGTTTGTGTGTGTGTGTGTGTGTGTGTGTGTGTGTGTGTGTGTGTGTGTGACAATAATAATTAAAGGAAAAGAGTTCATGAATTTAGGAAGAAACAGTAAGGATGACATGGAGGAGTTAAAGAAAAGAAAGGGAGCAAGAAGGGATGTAAATACAATACACAGACATAAAATTAAAAATATATACTTAATAATATAAAGACAACAAATAATAATATAGAATAAAGTATAAAAACATGATTTTATTTTAATTTTTAAAAATAATGTTTGATGAGGATACTCAGCGGAGCACACACAGTGGAAGGAGAGTACCACCCACAAGTTGTCCTCTGACCTGCACATGTATACTGTGGCACACACAAAAGAAAAAAGACAAAAATAAAGAGCTAGGAGAGCAAGAAAGGAGGGATATAAGTTTTAATGAATGGAATAGAAAATGAGATTTGATAACAATGTGAAATTCTAGAGAGAGGGAGAAGGGGGGCAGGATCAGATGTGAGAAGAGACGAGGGAGAAGTACAGAGGGTCAGGAAATTGAACAGAAATATGTACCAGTGGGGGATGGGAAACCGGGGATAGGCACTAGAAAGTCCCAGATGCCAGGGAAGCAAGAGGTTCCCAAGACCCAACAGGGATGGCATTAGCTGTAGAGACCATCTCGAGTAGAAAGGCATGGCCCCTAGTTGAGAGATGGGCCACCCACCCATCTCAAAAATATTAACCCAGAATGGCTCCTGCCTTTAAAAAAATGCACAGAAAAAGAGTGGAGCAGAGACTGAAGGAAAGCCGTCTAGGGACTGCCCCACCTGGGGATCCATTCCATCTACAGACACCAAACTAAGACTTTTTTGCTGATGCCAAGAAGTGCCTGCTGATAGAACCCTAATATAGCTGTCTCCTGAGAGGCTTCACCAGAGCCTGACCAATACAGATGGGGATGCTCAAAGCCAACCATCAGATTGAACCCAGGACCCCAGTTGAAGGATTCGGGAAAGACTAAAAGGAATTTGCAATCCCATGGGAAGAATAAGAATATAAACCAACCAGACCTCCCCCATCCCCCAACACTCCCAGGGACTAAACTACCAACCAAACAGTACATATGGAAGGATCCATGGCTCCAGCTGGTAATGTAGCAGAGGATGGCCTTATCTGGAATCAGTGGGATACAAGGCCCTTGGTCCTATGAAGGCTCAATGCTCCAGTGCAAAGAAATGCTAGAATAGTGAGGTAGGGGTGGGTGTATGGGCAAGGGAGCACCCTCATAGAAAAAGGGGGAGAGGGGATGAGATAGGTGGTTTGCTGAGGGGAAACCAGGAAGGGGGATAACATTTGAAGTGTAAATATATAAAATAACCAGTAAAAAAAGAAATGTTAAATTCCCAAGAAAAAATTTCAAAGATGAGATCAGTGATAACCAAGTAGGTTATCCATTAATGTCATGGATGATACTGGTAGGGTGTTTTTAGCACCAGCTCAGCTAAAGTACCTATTACCTGGTGTGATCTACTGGTACAAAGAGGCCTTTCTGTACAAGAGTAACATGAGGATACTGAGCTATCAAAATAGAAGAATCTTGTTCAGGACTACAAGTTGAGTTTAACTATGTAAATAGTAGCACTCAATTACAAAGTGATGAAACAACTAGTAAGAGATTTATTCCTAATGCTATAGTTTGGTGTTATGAACTCAATACTGCAAGTATTGTACACCTCACAGAGTCTGAAATTGAGGCATGACACAGAAGTACAGAATGGGACAAGAAACTCAAAGTGGCTTGAGGATTTAACTTGTCACTTAATTGCATTGCCAAATGTCAACTTAGATTGTGAATAGTATTGAGACATAGTTATCAATAGTTTAAGAAATATAATCATGAATCTATACTTCTCGTATTCTATCATTTTCTCACACAGAGTAAAATAAAATAATGAGATGAAAAACAGGAAAAGCATATTTGTGGGGTTGGTAGCAAGCTGTGTGAGAGCTCACATAAATGGTGGGCTCAATAATGTATATCTCTAATCTCAGAGCTGGGAAAAATAAGTGGATACTGTGAGAGTTTGTTAAAGGAAAGAAGTGGGAAAGTAGCTTCTCTGAGAGAATGTTGTGCAATGTCCCAGGATGGATATCAATGTGCCCACCTATATTTATTTGTGGGACAGGTATGAACAGGAGATGAGGACCAAGTGAGAGAGGGGAGTAACATGCCTATTGAAAGTAGAGTAGAATACTTGGAGCTGCCACAAGTCATTGCATCTTAAGACTACACAGTAGGGAAAAGCGAGCATCTACACACACACACACACACACACACACACACACACACACACACACACCATTTAAAAATTAAATAACATCCTTCTTTCTTATGCAGTAAACAAATCAATTCAAGTTGATCAAATCTCAATGTTAGTCTTCAAACACTGAAATTTCTAGAAGAAAGAGTAGGGAATACATCCAGGATATAGACTCAGGTAAAGAGTTTCTCAATAGAACTCCAGTCACACAGCAAATAGAGCCAACAACCAATAAGCAAGACTTCATGAAATTACAAGGCTTTTGTACCACAAAGAAATAGTTAATTGATTGTGAAGGCAATCTACCAAATGGAAAAAATTATTACCAACTACACATCTGATTGAGGATTCATGTCTAAAAATATACAAAGTAAAAAAACGAAACACCAAGAAAAGAAACAACTCTTAAAAGTTGTGAAAAATAACAGATAATTCACAGAACAATAATTACAAATACCTGAGAAATAATATTTCCTAGCCATCAGGGAAATGCAAATTTAAACTTCATTAAAATGTTACCTTACTTCACTCTAAATAGAAAACACTAAAGAAACATCCCAGTATTTAGGAAGCAGAAACAGGTGGATCTCTATGAGTTCAAGACCAACCTAGAGTACATATACAGACTCTATCTCAAAAACGAACAAATTAAATGCAGAAACAAAATGTCTGGAAAGGTTATGGGCAAGCAGACCCCTCATGGTGGGAGTGAAAACTGGTGTGCCACAATGGAACCAGTGTAGTGACCCTGGCAAAACTAAAGTAGAATTACCTAATAACCCAGCCCCACCATTCCTGGGCATAGTCCCGCAGGAGTCTGTCCTCCAAAGAGATTTGATTTTCCATCTTCATTGTTGCTCGTTCATCATGGCTAAGACATGGGGAAAGCGTAAATGCCCATCAACTGATGGGTAGTAAAAATGTGATCTCTACACAGAATGGAGTTTTATTCTGCTGCAAAGAAAATGAAACTTGCAAGTAAAATGATGGGACTGGAAAATATTATACTGAGGCCACGCAGACCACAAAAGACAAGCATTCCATTTTCTCACTCACATGTGCATCATGAGAGTGAATCTTTAGATTTATATTTTTAATGTGGAATACCAACAGGACCACTGAAGGGGAGGGGAAAGAAATATATTGAGGGAAACTGGATAGCAGAACACTGGCAGTGTATAAAGGGAGAGTGAGATGAGAAGGTGAGGGAGAAGAGAAGGGAGGAGAGAGGGGAGAGTGAGGGAGAAAAGGGAGAAGAGAGGTGAGGAGAGGTGGGAGGAATCTGGGGGAGGAGAGGGGAGGAGAGAAGATGGGGAGAAGAAAATACAGGGAAGAGAAGTCATGGGGAAGATGAGGGGTAAGGAGGAGATGGGGAGAACAGGGATGGATGTGTAGGTTGGGGCAAGGAATGGGGATGGATAACCAACAGTAAGGATATTTGAGAAAGCCATATGGAAGTCTATTTTATAAACTTAATACATTATTTCCATGAGTATAATTTGCTTTCCCTGTACAGGGGATAATGCTCCTCCCAGAACTCACAAGTTGCCAAGTTAGAAGCTTGTTGCCCTTGAGTTGTTGGTCAGGAGAGTCCTGTAGACCTCAAAATAATACAGGCCATGCTACTGAACTAAACCACCCTCCAGAACTTAATGGTAAGATCCCACCGTTGAAACACCACATATTTGTGCATGGGGTATAAAGAATTCCAGTCATTACCAATCAACCAGGAAGGTTTTTTTTTCTCTGCCAGCCTTTCACAGTATAGGAAAGAGCTATGCAGGCTGCTAGGGAGAAAAGGGCATCAACAGGCTTCCCCAGTTATGAGTTACTATAGTAACAGGCCTGGCCAGACACATCCACAGGCATAGTAGTGGTACAACTGTCTCGGGGGTATGCAACTATTTTATGATTGGATTAAAGCCTGTTCCTCAGGAGGATATGATGTGTTCTATAAGTATGCTCAAGAACCCATTGATGGGTAGTGCAGGTGCCAGAAATGAACTACTACTATTATTCTCATATTGAATATAAAACCACACCCCTTAAATACTTATTCTTACAAACACAGATTATTGCTGCCCTTAGATCACATCAGAGATTTGTGTTATAGATAGCGATTAATGAAGGAACTCACAGTGGTCAAAGTTCAGAGAATACGTGACTAGGAAATGTTCAGGCTCAGAGACCATTGCTGGAGGGGAAAAGAAATCCTGTAAGAGCCAGTGACTGTGGAAGACTAGAGTGAGGTGGTATCTTCTGGATATAACAAAAATGTTGCTGTGCTTGTCTAGACAAGATTTAAGATCAAACCAGTTAAAATTCTAGTATAGCGAGGAGGAAGAGCTGAGGATCTCCAACCCTAGGAACTACTGGAAGCCAATGGCTTCTGGGAGAGGGAGAGTCATTTCCTTCTAAGAATATAGCCCACTGGATAGCCACACAAACATGAGTATATAGGCGACACAAATTGGACTCAGTAGTATGAATAAATGTGTGTGTACACATGTGTGTGTGTGTGTGTGTGTGTGTGTGTGTATGTGTGTGTGTATACAATGTTGAAAGGGGCTGATGACATTGGGGAAGATAAGAGAATTTTTAAGGAAAGGAATGGATATGATCAGGATTGAATGCATTATAGGCAAGTATAATATTCTTAATGTATTAAGATCATTCATAAAAGGAAGGATTTTGGGGTGTTGGTGATGGGTAAATGCATAGAATATATTTGATTCTAAAAGTGTAAAATTTAATATGAAGCTTAACGGCTTCCATTTCAAATGCAAATTCTAACAGTACATTAGTCATTATGTTTTATAGTCTTTGTATCCAGTTAATTTTATTATGTGATGTTTTTATTTATTTTCAAGTACTTATAAAAATTTATAAAATAAAATTTAAAAATTAAACTAAAACAGTGAAAAATAAAAATTAATATACCAAAAGCTGTTGACTATGTAGTACACATATAAATTATAAAAATAAAAATGCTATGGGATGTACTTTGTGGACCTAACAACTGTGTATCATTAAATTACCAAATGTCTGCAAAACAGCACTAATGTCCTATAGTACCTAAATTATGATCTGGGTGGAAAAAATAAAATAAATACTTTTTTGATCTTTATACTAATTTTTATATATCATGTGCTCTTACTCAACAGGAACTATCAAGTTATTTTCACTATAAAGATGCAGTGGATAGAAAAGAGTAAATCTAAAATTGGCTAATGCTCAATCTCTAATATTGTAGAACACAGTAGATTGAACAAATGTGAAACAGGTTTGGAAATGGACAAGATGTATATATTAGATGCATCTATGTATACCACAATGTACATATATATCTCTGAAATAACTGGTAATACAACTTGAGAATTTTTATGCAGCCTAAACCTTTATACAAGAAACCAGAACTGGCAGTCAGACAAGATTATTGTGCTCTCGGTAACTGATGCTCTCTAATGGGATCCATTGATCTGAATTTTATAAGAAAAAGGACTCTACTAAAATCTTAGTTCTCCTTTCTCATTCTTTGGGGTATCTGATAAAAATACTAAACCAAATACCATATTTCAATTCATTTAACAATTTTATTCACATTAATGTCAATTTCTTATCTTTCTGTTTTGAATAATGTAAATGCAATTCCCAAAGAGGAACATAGCACCATCATTTGTTTAGAAAGAGCAAAAATTATAAAACCTACTCTAAATTTTAATAATGCCCAGGACACATGACTAGAGATTTTTCAAATGTCCTTGAAGTTCTTTGAATTGTTTTTATTTCTTACTGGGGTTTTAAAGCCATATTCATTAAAGAATTACTCCTTTAGTGAAAGTAGTTCTATTAAAAAGAGCAGAAAAGCTGATATTCTTCCCATTAATATGGTTTTCTAATCTCTCCTGTTTTAACAGAAATAAACCAGACATATATTTTTCATAGCTGGGTAATTAATACATACTTAGAACATGTTTTAGTAGGGACCACCGTCCAATTCCCTCCACTCACATACCTTTTCTATCGATCTGTCACTACTTAAGTTTCATGACTACTCAATGTTGCCACCATGCGTGTAAGCAGAGGGTCATCTCATTAGGGAACAGCATCATTGAGTAGAACTGTCTCTCTCTTCTAATACATAACCAATTGCCCACAGTTATGGTACCAGGTTCTGCCCCTCCTCTCAGAGTGTCAAGCCTCTGCCATATACCAACCAGCTCAGAGAGGACAGGGTGAAGTCCAGAAGAGGTTGGATCTGAGGTCCACTTCTCCCTATGAAGCATCAGGTGCTGCTATTTGCCAGGCCAAAGGGCACAAGTGAAGTCCTGGACATGCAGGATTCCAGTTTGGTTGGGAAACAGTGTGCGGGAGAGTGGTGTGCAGGAGAGGCCTTTTCTGAGGATCGTTAATGAAGCAGTTCTCTGAGACGATCTTAACTTGTTCATATTTTTTTACTGTGAAAATATTTGAATGGGTACACTTTGTTCAGGATGAAACAACATTATATAGTTGTGGGGAAGGGCATGAGAATATACAGGGAGGAAGAAGATCATTGGCTGAAGGCTAAGACTACTGAGATGCCTCATTTGCATGAGGAAGAACTCCAGATACTAGGTTACATTAAATACCACCTGAGACCACTTGGTGGGGGTCACTTGGTTACATGCTCAGAGGCAGGCCATGAAACAGGAAAGGAGTTTGCCCTACTCCTACCCATCTCAGGATGAGGTTCTAGTCCCAATTTTCAAAATTTCCAGGGTTTAGACATAGTCAACCTCACCTGTTCCATGCCAATTCCTCTAATGGCATGGTCCATATGCCCTACACATACCTACTAAGTGAGAAATAAGACTTTATGATCATCAGCCCACCCCATGCAAGAATTGCATGGCTTCTTTTGTACAAGTCTTGTTTAAGAATAAGCCTAAATCTATGTCTCAAATAGTAGGGCCCTACAGTGATTTACTTTCCAATTTTTGCTTTTCTACAATTTTTTTCTACTTGGACTCCAAACATTACCTCAGCCAAAATAGTTTAAAGAATTTTGATGGTGCTATTACAATCTATTTTAATTTTGCATGCTAATTATTTTAGCAAAGACATTCTTTGAAGTCCCATGATCTTTAAAGAGGTGTGGCCTCTAAAAGGAACTCAAAGTTCACAAATCCCCTTCCAGGAATACCCTCAAACAAGCAAGATTAAGTTGGAAAAGAAGTTGGCACCATATGTAGGAACCATGGTCAGTTGTTACCACTGATTCCCTAGCCTATCTTAGGTGTTTTATTTAGTTTCGGTTTCTTTAGTTATTTTTTTGTTGATTCAAGAAAAAAAAAGCCTGAGAGATTGAGACAGTTCCATCCAACCTGTTGGACAGGCTTGGCTAAGGAACTGAGTTCATGCCATACCCAAAACATAGAAAAGGAGGTGCTGTATTCAACTTGCTGTCTACTTCTTTTGTCTTTTAATCCCTCAAAGTCCTAAACTTGAGCTATGGCACCATCCATCGTCAAGGGAGTTCCTTTCTCTCACATTATTCCCCCCTGCAGAGTTCTCTCAGGCATAACTGGAGATGCCTTGGTCTGCTGATTGTACATTTAGCCAGCCTGATAAGCTTAAACATCACACAGCCCACTCATCTCTCTCCAATCGTTATTCTCATCCTAAATTTCCATGCGCTTTTCGTTCTTCACTCTAAGTTTCTACCTTGCTCTCTTCATTTTGAAACATTATCAGAAGTAGAGCTCGTGGGTTTTGGCCAGGTGCTTTTATTTCATACAGTACTCACATACATGTAAACAATCTTTATTCTCTCAGATTTTTCTTTATTCTCTCTTTCTCAGGTCAGTACGCTTCATGGACCCAATGACCAAACTCTTACCAAGTAGAGTGCAAGTTTTCCCTCTGCCTATTTATTTTTCATAGTATTCTACAATTTTTAGCATACACCTCAAACTTATCAATAAAGTCATTTATAAATAGATTATTGTCTAAAGTGTAATTTCATAGCCAACTACCAAAATAAAGCCTCCTATATATAACACATCAATGGACATCTCCTCTCCTGTGTACATCTATCAGAGTGCAGTGGCAAGGTCAGGTGCAGTGTACTGTGTGAGGTGTGTTAAGACTACTGCCTCTGCACGAAATCTAACTTGTACAGAATGACTAAACTACATAGAGAACATATGTATGTATTACATGGCAATTGCAAGATGGAGAATTTCAAGACATGAGATATTATGAAGTGTCCACAGTGTGTTGTTTCCTTCTTGCTATTCCATGGCTGCCCTTCTAACAATAAGCATGTCAGCATTTCAGAATGATACGCAAATGATAAAACAAAACATAGCAGTAATGTGCTTCCCATTCTGTGCCAGTGTTAAATAAGGTAAATGGCTATAATCTCCAACACTTGAGAGTTTGTTCTTAAGAGATGTAAGATAAATTTCAGCCATTGCCTTCCAGTGTGAGTCATTAATCAGTTTTACAATTCTAGCCCTGAGTGTATAAGATTGGAAACTTGAGAGATACAAGGTAAAGCAGACTAATTTGTGTATGCGCCAATACATCTAAAACAGGGCTATCCCTTGATGTAGAGACAGACACGGCCTAGGATACAGCTAGAACAGGTGACAAGGGTAAAAAGAACATCTATAAATAAACTCCTCCCCCTCAGAGATAAGTCATTTCAGAGTGACTGTCCCATCTATTTTCTTGAAATCCAGCTTCTTCATAAAGCATGCCACAGCAAATGTATCTGAAAAATAGTTACATTATCTGGATGAAGAGATGCCAACAAATCCTGGATACAAGGCCTAACTGAGAGGAGAAAATGGGTACTAGACTGAGACTTTGTGCTGAAGGGATTATGACACCTTCACAGAAACAGATGTAGACAATTGCTCTTCATAAGAAATTAAGATTAAATTTACAAAAACACCAGAATAGGCATTGCTATATACGTGTATGTGTACATGTATATAATGTGAAGCTATGTACTAAATTTTAATATTGTCATAGTAGTGCCTATCTATTGTATAGAAATATAAACATCAGTCAATCAATTTAAGGGAGATAACATTTAAAAATATATAAACCTGATTTTTGTCTCATTCATTCTTCTGCATTGTGTGACTTCCTCCTTTTAAAGCACAAGGTTTTTATAACATGCTTCAGGCTCCCCCAAACTTCTGATCCCCCATCCTCCAGCCTCCCACGTGCTTGGATCACAGATATGGGCTACCACACTTAGATTTCTCCTACATATTTGACAAAGCAATGTATGGAAGAGGAATGTCTAGACAGAAAAATTATTTAATAAATAATTCTGTTTTAATCCCTATAGTAAATGTTAATAGACAAAACTCACAGAAAATCTATCTTGTTGAGGCCTTCAGTAGCTCATAAGAGTATGAAATGACTTTGAAAGCAATTCTGTTGTTTGACTTCTTCTACAGAAGCCAAAGTGGCTTCATATATTTATTGAGATGGAATCAAAGAGGAGCTATAATAGATTATCACCACCAGAACAAAAATCTGTTAGCCAGAGATAGAGAAATGATGGTTAGATATCAGGTAGGTAAAGGATGGTTCGATGGATGGATGGATGGATGGATGGATGGATGGATAGATGGATGGATAGACAGTGAAATAGACAGGCACAACAATAAAAATAAAATGGATGAAGCTTGTGGAATTTTATGGAAGAATAGGAGGAAGGATTGTGCCCCCCCAAGGGTCTACAGGAAGCCCAATAGAGTCAATTAACCTGGATACTTGGGGCTCTCAGAGACTGAACCACCAACTAAAGAACATTCATGGGCTGCACCTAGGCCTCCCCGCACATGCACATATGCAACAGATGTTCAGCTTCATCTTCATGTGGGTTCCAAACAACTGGAGCAGGGGCGATCCCAAGAGCTGTTCTTCTAGCCGGGTTGCCTTTTCTGGATCAGTGGGAGAGGATGCTCCTAGCTTCACTGACTTGATGTACCAGGGTTTGTGAATACTCAGGCAGGACCTCAGTGGTTCAGAGGGGAAAAGGAGGGGGGCGAGAAAAGGATTGTGGGAGTGGATGACCAGAAAGGGAGAGGAAGCAGGATGTAAAGTGGATAAGTAAAAAGTAAATAGATAGATAGATGATAGATAGATAGATAGATAGATAGATAGATAGATAGATAGATAGATAGATAGATAGATTATAGATACATAGATACTGTAAATGAAAAATGCTGACAATGCATTTGTTTTTTGACTAGATTGAGCATGTGGTATCTCCAGACATATTGAAGATATAATATAGCTTAATTCAAAGTCTTCTCATTTCATTTACAAAAATATACCAGATCACTATCCAGAATTGGAGGATAATATGCTTTATGGATAGAAGCTGTCTTCCAGAGGATGATCTCACATGGCAATGTGTTCCCACATACTCTCAACTTTGCATCAGCTCATATGTATGCTGGAAGATATGTGGACAAATGACAAAGCTTTATCTGTTTGTATAGAAACCAAAGCCTTGTCCTACTCCACATGCCCAACAGACCTCAGTGCCAGTTCGATGATATACTAAGGACTATTTTGGGCTTAGGAACAGTTTACCTAAGAACTGCACATGGCCTCTTCAGTTACATGGTAAATAGTAGGTAGGGAGGCAAAGAAGCTGAGTTGTTAGAGCTTTCTAGACCTAACAGACATGGATTGAAAGGATTTTGATATAAGCTTGAGTGTGTGCTGTAAACTTGAGACATGAACACATCTATCACCCAAATGACAACTCATCACAATATTCTTCCTCTCAGCCTGCAACCAGTAATCTGGATATATTTTTCCCGAGAGAGAAGGAGCACTGGTAGATGAAGTTCTGTATTATAGTGATGGGAATATCAAATTTGGTTTTTCATGGTAATTGTTGAGCAACTTAGCTACATAGAGAGCCCCATGCATACACATAATCTGACATGAATTATTGGATGCTTTGTCACATATAATTACTAGAACAAAACTATAACAATGATTCCAACAGAATAGAAAAGATATGACCCATGAGAGAGGGGATGTTTTTTGGTTCCTAGAATGAATGAAAAGTGGTGATTTCTTGACATGTAGCTTTTCCATGAAATATGTCTATGAAATAATCAAATATTGCTGGATGTGAGACTATTGCTATCACCATCTAATACACATTCAAAATGAATAAAGTCTCATTAGAAGATTCATTGAGCACTTACTGTGGGTTAGGGAGGTATAAATAAATGCTTTATAAGTGCCATGGAAATGGGTATTATTTCCCTATTAATTTATAGATAAGAAAATGGAGTTGTACAAGAGGTTAAACAAAATCAGTGGAATTTTATATTGACTATCAGCCTTTCAATGCTGACCTAGATAGAATCACCTGAAAAGACAGGCCTCTGGGTGTGTCTGTGAGACATTATCTAGGCTAAATTAATTGAGATGGTTTGATCCTCATTAAATGTAGGCTGGATTATTCCATGAGCAGACATCCTCAACTGAATAAAAAGTGAGCTGAGCACAGGACCTCATCCCTCTCTGCTTTCTGATTGCAGATGTGTCCAGTTGCCTCAGCTGCTGCAGCAATGGCTTCCCAGCCATGATGGGCTGCTCCCTCAAACCATGGGCCAAAGAGAAACCTTGCCTCTGTAGGTTGTTGTTATCAAGTTTTTCAGTCACAGCAATGAGGAAATATAGTTACAAAGCTAGTAGAAGAGAAATGAGTTAAGTGGATTTTTATTATCATCATGCATAATATATGTGCTTTAATAATATACAATTGATATTTACTTGAATATAGAAGTTCCCAATTATATGCAAGTGATGTGAACTTGGTCAAACTACAGAAAATATGCAAAAAGAAGACAGAGTTTATTTTCTAAAACTTCTAATGCCAAAATGTCCCTATGGATGCACAGATGTCCTGAATGCCAAATCTGTAAGAGATTAAAGCAGGTCAGATAAATCATGTGTAGGAGTCAGAGCAACAGGTGTAACTCTGTGAGTAAAATAAGTCATTCTCAACAAACAGGTCAACAATGACTGAGAGAGACTTCAGTGTTATGAGAAGCCAAAGAAAACCCTATACAAACCAGGTCGGTTGTTAATGAAGCACACACCAGTTAAGACGTTAATGAAGCACAGACACGGGCATGTCTCCTCACTGTAACCCTGTCACTCATCAACAGAGTGGAGATCTAAGTATTCATGTAGTAGGCTGTCCCTAGGATTAGTAGATGGATACAAAGTCTTTATGATATGATCAGGTTCTGTGGGGATTTGAATATGCTTGGACCAAGGAGTAGAACTACTTGGAGGTGTGGCCTTGTTGGAGTAGGTGTGTCACTGTGGAAGTGGGCTTTAAGATCCTCTTCCTAGCTTCCTGGAAGCCAGTCTTTCCCTAGCTGCCTTCAGATACCTGTAAGCCAGCCCCAGTTAAATGTTGTCCTTACAAGAGTTGTCTTGGTCATGGGGTCTGTTCACAGCAGTAAAACCCTAACTAAGACAGGCTCCTACAATCCAGATTCACTATATTGTTTTCTAAGATGAATTATATAAAACAATAATGTTATTAACAATCTTATTGTGACTTTCTATTTTAGGTAAAGAACAACTGAGGATTCCAACAAGTTAGAAAAAGAATTAGAAAATACAGAATACATGGCATCAGAATTCCTTTAAAATAAAGTGAGAAATGATTAAAGTGTACACTTTTGTACTATTCTGGGGATAAATGAAAACAGTAGAGGTGAGTGCCTTTGCACAGTACCTGAACATATTTAGCAGTCACCATATGTCAGCCACTATTATATCCATGGCGACTGTTAAGACAATTTTATGCTAGACATGTAAACCATTCTTAAACTCTTAATTCATAGAGACATAATTCACAGAGTACTGATATTCAAAACATGAATATAGGTGAAAAGATAAGGAAAGGTAGGGAAGGACCTGAAAGGTACCTAAATAAAGGTTGTTTGGTTAGTTGTTTGTTTTGTTGTTGTTGTTTTTGTTGTTTTTCAAAATACCATCATCTTAACCAGTATTTATTTCTTTACTATGTTATTAATATATGCTCATATAATATGGAATCAATATCATTAGCTGGGATTCAGAATTGAATCCTGGATGACACTTTCTATACATGTGGCCCCATCACAGGGATCTCTTCCTCATGCTGGACTTGATGCGGCTTGTCCCCATGGCTGACTGCTGAGACCCCAGCACATCCTTCTGTTCCCTCCTCTCCAATGGCCTCATCTGCTCCTGTCACTCCACCTCCCAGCCCCACTCTTTGAGATGGTTCATAGGTGAAAATGCTCTTGATTTATATGTCTTTGTCCTTTTAGAATGAGAAAAGAAGATAAAACACCACACCATATATACAGAAGTGATTTTAGGACACCTTCAAATGGCTCTGCAAGCAGCACCCCGATCACAATGGCCTCTTACATACATGAAAACAGGTAAGAAAAGCATGTAGAAAATTGTGATTTTCTTTTTTTCTCATCTTTCTTTCTTCTCTTCCTTCCTTCATTTTTTGCTATAATAAAACAAATTAAGCTTAAAACAAGAAATCTAACCAGTTTTTCAAACTATTAGTGCTTGAACAAGTATAAGACAATAATACAAAATTGATTCAGAATATTAGACATATTGATTTTTATTTTATCTTTAAATATATGTATAAATACAATGTCACTTTAAAGTTTTCTAAGACTTCTGCATCCATAGAACTATTTGAGAGCCTGAAGATGCTAAATTAAAATCTCTCATGTAATAATATTTCATGTTTAGATCCACAAACTCCTAAAAATCATTGATAAAAATTACTGATAATAATCCATAATAAAACTCTAACTAATTTTTTCTTTGTATAATTTCAAACATGAATCAATTATCAAAGTAAAGTATTTTGTCAGTTTCAGAGGAATTGAAATTTATATCATGGGTGTGAGTCTTAGTCTTTCATGGATGAGTCATCTAAAGATGATGCCCGTAGGCTAGTCTTTACTGAAATCTACCTGGTTCCATTTAATACGTTTTTGTGTTGTCACTTAAAGTGTATATTCATATGAATGCTCTATCACTCTAAATTGTACTGAATAGGACAATAATTGTATCTAACTGTTGGACTATTCTGGGAATTAACTAAAATAATGGAGGTGAGGGCCTTTGCATAGTACTTGGGCATATTTAGCAGTCACCATATGTCAGCCATTATTATCACCATGGTGACTGTTAATAAGATTTCATGCTAGACATGTAAACCATTCTTTGACTCTTAGAAAGCACATCAAAGAAAAAAAAGTAAATCAGTAAAAGTAAAAGAAATTTATATAATTACACATATGAGTAAATCAATTTAAAATGATGCATATCAAATCAACATTTCATTTGCAAACAATTTAACATTTTAAATATTTATTATATTATATTTTTATTTCGTGTGCATGCATGAATGCCATGTCTGTAGAAGTGGCAGCAAATAACAGAATAGTACATTGGATACCCTGTGACTAGAATCAGAGGCAGCTATGAACCTCCTGAAACAAACTTGGTTCTTCTAGGAAAGTTCTTCAAGACCCCTCATGCCATTAAAACCAGTACAAGCTGGGTGACTCTTACAACTTACCAAGTACAGCTGCAGCACAAGGTTCAACCTCGGGTGTCTTTGGAACATAGCTTCATTGTGTGCTCAGAAAAAACTTTCCAGAAGATTTCACCTCAGTGGTGCTGGCCTCTTCTTAATCACTGCTAATTTCTTAGCTTCAGCTAACCAGCATCAACTGTCCCAGTAGTCCCTTCTATTTTGCACTCTAAAGCCAGAGCCACATAGGTGAAGCTGTCGTGTTCTGCTACTTGCTGGGGCTGGAATATGACCCCCTTATTCTATTAACAACTTTCTGTTTTCTGATTCCCTCTCTGCCTAAGCTTGGCTTTCCTGGATCCTACTCTGTAGATTGACCTTGAACTCAGAGATCTGCTTGTATCTGTCGCCTGTAATGCTGGGATTAAAGACATGTAGCACCATGCCTGGATTTAAAGCTTTTCTTCACCTAGAGCCTGCTTTGTCCCAGACTGGCCTTGAACTCAGAGATCTGTTTGGCTTTGTTTCCTGGAATTCAAAGTATGTACCACCATTCCTAGAACTTAACTTAGCTGGGTAGGCTCTTGCCCCCAAATCCCCTAATCTGCAATCTCCTGTAACATAGGATTCAGTTCCATTCAACTTCCTGGTGCCCCTTTAATACTTGAATCATATATTCTATATTTTCTTCCTTTCTAAACCTGTTATGCTTGTCCAAAACACTCTTCATGAGAATCAATCACAGAACAAAGTCTCTTCTGAGCTTTTTTGAGAATTCTTTTGTCAATGCAATTAATATAAATCGCTTTACCTTAGACTCAGGTAGACTCTTCACACAAGGGCAAAAAGCAGCCATATTCTTCACCAAAATACCACAAAACGAGTCTCTAGGCCACATATTGAAATTCTTGTCCACTAAAATCTCTTGGGCTAGGTCTGAACAGTTTAAATCATACTCAGAAATAAGTTTCCCATATTCCTATTAAAATAGACCATTAAGCCTGACTTAAAGCATTGCACTGTTTTCCAAAGTCCCAAAATCCATATTCCTCCAAACCAAAGCATGGTCAGGCCTATCACAACAATACCCCACTTCTGGTACCAACCTCTGTCTTAGAGTTTTACTTCTGTGAACAAACACCTTGGCCATGGCAAGTCTTATAAAGGACAATATTTACTTGGAGCTCGCTTATAGATTCAGAGGTTTAGTCCAGTATCATCAAGGCAAAGGAGCATGATAGAATCCAGACAGGCAAGGTACAGGAGGAGCTGAGAGGTCTATATCTTCATCTGAAGGCTGCTACTGGAAGACTGACTTGCAGGCAACTAAGGTGAGGGTCTTAAACACATGTTCACAATAACACACCTACTCCAAAAAGGCCATACCTCCTAATAGTTCCACTCCCTGGGCCAAGCATATAAAATCCATCACAGGCCCACACCAAAACTTTAAGTGGAGCTTGGGGAATCTGGGGGAAGAGGGAGCAAAAGGATTGAATGAGCCAGAGGGGTCAAGGACACCTCAAGTAAGAAACCTACAGAATATTCTAACCTGGGCCCATAGAGGCTCGTAGAGACTGAATTGCCAACCAGAGAACATGCCTGGGACTGATTTAGGCCCTCTGCAGGAAGTGCTGTAAGTTACAAATTCAAAAACAAAAACAAAACCCAACAACAACCAAAGAGAACCTTCCTAGTAATAAATACTTGAAAACAGTTGCCAGGTAATTCTCACACTAAAGGAAGTAGAACAACCACACAGTACTGTGCAATCATCCTGCATTTGATACATGTCAGTTGCTATAATGTTTCAAACAAATATTACTTAAGACTACAAAATAATTGTTAAGAAACAGAATAAAACAGTAAAATAGTAAGCATAGATGAAATTTCTTATCTCTTCACTTTATGACATCTGGAATAAATAACTATAATTTTTAGGCAAGTAAAAGTAAATGTTTTAGGGTAAAGATGAAGAAAAAAACTACTAATTCATTTCTGAAATGTATAACAAATGGAACAATTTGACAGATACTGACTTTGGAAGTTTGCATTTGTACGTACAGCAGAGGCATGCTGGTGACGGCCACAGTAGTATAATGGTATAGTACATGGCACAGAAAATAACGCAGGAGAGATTTCGTAAACCTTTCACTCTCTCCGTGTATTTGCATTCAGTAACTACATGCCAAACCAAGCATATCATAAGTGTCCTGCCACTGCCATGCTTCATGCAAGGACATTCCAAGTAAAGGAAATTTGCAAACTGATGGCAAGTGTCTACAGCTAAGCATCTTCTCATCACTCTCCACATGTCCCTGGTCAGCCACTTGTAACTAATTCATTAATTACTTAATGAATTGTGCACATATGTTCAAAGGTATAATGGCAAGACTGTTCAGTTTAGCATTTCTTAGGTAAAAATAAAAGATAGTAGCAACCTATTTTGTTCTCAGTAGAAGAATAAAAATATAGTGATTTGTTTACCAAATTGGGGAATATAGCAATTAAAATTTAAAAGCAGAATCCATAAGTTCTGGTATGGATGTATCTCAAAACTGGATGGAGTCCAAGATTCAGATATAAAGTTTAGGCAAGGCACGAGTACATTTATGTGTAAAAGTAAATGTAGAAAATACACAATAAATATTTAGAATCTGAATAAGGAAGAAAAATCTGGAAGCAAATAGGGAAGACATTAAAGGAAGTAAACAAAAGGAAAACAGTTCTGTGCCTGAGAGAGAGAGAGAGACAGAAACAAACACAAGAGAGACAGGGAGACAAAGAGATAGATGATAGATAGATAGATAGATAGATAGATAGATAGATAGATAGATAGATAGATAGATAGATAGATAGATAGATAGATAGATGAGATGGATAGGTGGATAGGTAGATAGGTAGGTAGGTAGGTAGATAGGTAGATAGGTAGATAGGTAGATAGGTAGATAGGTAGATAGGTAGGCAGGCAGGCAGGCAAATCTTGTTGATTTTCTCAAAGAACCATCACTTGATTTTGTTGATTCTTTGTATGGTTCTTTTTGTTTCTCCTTGGTTGATTGCAGCTCTGAGTTTGATTATTTCCTGCCATCTACTCCCCTTGGGTTTATTTATTTCTTTTTGTTCTAGAGCTTTTAGGTGTGCTGTCAAGCTTCTAGTTCTTTTTGTGGTTGTTGTTTTTGGTTTTGTTTTTTCTTATTTTGGAGGCACTCAAAGCTATGAGTTTTCCTCTTAGCACTGCTTTCATTGTGTCCCATAACTTTGGGTATGTTGTGCCTTCATTTTCATTAAATTCTAAAAGGTCTTGCATTTCTCCCCTGATGAAGGTATCATTGACTGGAGCATTGATGAGCTTCCATGTGTTCGAGGTCTTTCTGTTGTTTTGTTATTGAAGATCAGCCTTAGTCTGCGGTGATCTGATAGGGTGCATGGGATTATTTCAATCTTTTTTTAATCTGCTGAGGCCTGTTTTGTGATGGATTATGTGGTCAATTTTGGAGATGGTACCATGAGATGCTGAGAAAAATATATATTCTCTTGTTTCAGGGAGAAATATTCTGTAGATCTCTGTTAAATCCATTTGGTTCATAACTTCTGTTATTTTCACTGTGTCTGTTTAGTTCTGTTTCCGTGATCTATTCATTGGTGAAAGTGGGGTGTTGAAGTCTCCCAGTATTTTTGGGTAGGGTTCGATGTGTGTTTTGAGCTTTAGTAAAGTTTCTTTTACAAATGTGGGTGCCCTTGCATTTGGAGCACAGTTGTTCAGAATTGAGAGTTCATTTTGGTTTACATTTCCTTTGATGAGTATAAATTGTCCTTCCACATCTTTTTTGATAACTTTAGTTGTAAGTCAATTTTATTCTATATTATAATGCCTACTCTAGCTTGTTTCTCGTGATCATTTGCTTGGAAAATTGTCATCTAGCCATTTATTCTGAGGGAGTGTCTGTCTTTGTCACTGAGGCAAAGGGGAGGGGGAATAGGATGGGGGTTTGCATAGGGGAAACCAACTGGGACAGGGGATGACTTTTGAAATGTAAATAAATCAAACAACCACTTAAAAGTAAATATAAATAAAAGAATTCTAAAATTGAACAAGAAGTGTGAAACCGGGCATGAAACTAGGATATTGGAGGTAAGACAGGCAAAGGCAGAAACTGGAGAGTATCTATAGACCTATAGTCAGACAAGGCAAGAATTAGACAATAAAAAAGACAGGTAAACAAATGCTAGATAGAATCTCAAGGAAAAAAAAGAACAGATGAGGAAGAGATTATCTGCATGGATTTGAAGGAACTTTTGAAATAAGTAGCCAGCTAGATGAATGTCATGTTAAGATATTTCATGACCTGTAGAATAAAAGTTCGTGTGAATGGTCTTAACACTTTTCAGTGTCACATGCATTGTGTATGTTCTGGTCTTGAACGCCATACATTATTGACTGGCTACATGTGTGAATTACATGACTTTGTTGAAAACAGGACTACTTGAATCAGATATGGCAGAATAGTTTGCAGAACAGAAAACTGAAGTGGAAGACTGATATAAAGAGACTCTGACTTAAATCACCACTGAGCTCTATCTTTATTAAAAAGATATTTTCTTTATTTACATTTCAAATGCTATTCCCTTTCCTGTTTTCCCCTCTGGAAACCCCTATCCCATTCCCCTACCCCTGTTTCTGTTAGGGTGCTCCCCCACCCACTCCCTCCTATCCGCCCTGGCATTCCCTTGCACTAGGGCATCGAGTCTTCATAGGACAAAGGGCTTCTCCTCTCATTGATGCCAGACAAGTCCAGCCTCTGCTACATATGCTGCTGGAGTCATGGGTTGCTCCATGTGTACTCTTTGGTTGGTGGTTTAGGCCCTGGGAGCTCTGGGGTTTATGGATGGTTGATATTGTTGTTCTTCCTATGGGGTTACAAACCCCTTCAGCTACTTCAGTACTTTCTTTAACTCCTCAATTGGAGACCCCATTCTCAGCCCAATGGTTGTCTGAGAGCACTGCCTCTGTATTTGTCAGGCTGTGGCTAGCAGAGCCTCTGAAAGCTCATCCCACCAAACTTTAACATGAAGCCATTATAATAGTAATGGGATAATTCATTTTAGAAGAGCTTTATGGAAGGACATCTACATGTTCAGGTGCCAAATTCAATACATAATAAACTGGATCTGTTCCCAAAATAGAGAGCCTCTCATTGCAAATAATTGTTCTGTGAAGCACATTTTTACTACTGTTCTATTCTTTTCTGCAAAACTCGAAGAGAAATGGTATTGTCTTAGCTGGTTTTCTATTGCTGTGATGAAACACCAGGACCTTTTGGGGTCATGTGTAACTTGGGGAGGGAAGTTATCCATATCAGAGTCTGTCCCTGAAAGAAGGTCTGGAACTACAAACAGAGCAGGAACCTGGAGGCAGGGCCTGATGCAGAGGATATAAAGGAGTGCTGCTTACTGGCTCACTTCTCCGTGGCTTGCTAAGCCTGCTTTCTTATAGAACTCAGGGTTGCCAATCCAGGGGTGTCCTTATCCACAATGTTCTTGGCTCTCCCCTGTAATCAGTAATAAATGCCCTACAGCTTGATCTAATGTGGAGTATTTTCTCAATTGGGGTTCCTTCCTTTTCAGAACCCTCACTTGTGTCAAGTTGCACAAGCTAGTCAGCACAGGTATCTACTAAAACAATTTAAAGTTCTTATTCACGAAAAAATATCTGTAAATTGTTGGCAACATTTACACATAAAATTCCTACCTTTAAGATTCATATTAAAATTTTTTCAACATATATTTTTATCATGGTACAGATATTTTACCAATTTCTTATTATGATTTTATTAATAAGTTCACAAACTAATAATACTGATAAATTAGTAATTATAAACCTAAATATATGATTAAATCAAATATATTCCTGAAACTCCTTAAAGACTTAATTATCAAGCAATTATTAAAATAGAATCAAGAATGGTTAGTCAAGAATTGGACATTTAGTTAATTTCATCAAGAACTTGGCTTAATTAATCTATCCAAATGATCTGTGTGGTGCCTTTCTTGAATTAGGACCTTGGAACTCTAAATCTTAATCTAAAAACTGCAACTAGGAAAGGAAAATGAGTAAAATATGAGCTTTACACTATAGAGCATTCTGTGGCAGCAGATTGAGAGCTCAAATTATACTATTTTCTCTTAGTCTGGTAAATTTATTCTTGACCTTGCCTATTATTACATAAGAGGCCACTGCTGAGAATTGCAGTTAACACAGCTATGAAACTTTAATATCGTCTTCCCTCTTTACAAGTCGTGTGATTCGCTGTCATTACTGAGATAGCCTGGATTGAGACATGAGAGATGTAGTGACACACTGGACAGCCATGCGGTGGATCTCGGACAAAGGGTAGCTTCAAAGACGGGGAAAGAGGCTTCATAACAGGTCCCTGTCATGCCATCAATTATGGACCTGTCACACTAATGACTAAGGAAATGCAAGGAACGGCGACAATGGGAACATTCATCTTCCTCTTCTCTGGCAACGCTGCACCTGTATCCCTCTGCACTCTGTCTTCTGCTGCCTCCCGCCTACCTGACTTTTGTTCTCCATGACAGTGAATGGGAGCCTGAGAATGCAGCCTATCTATCATCCTTTCTTCCTGAAAGGCACCTTGACTGCAGCTAATGGCCGCGATAAGACCAAACAATAGACACTCTACCCTGCCTCTTATGGTCAGGTTTTGTAAAAGTGGATCTGATTATGACAAACTAAAATCAAGAGATTCCATCAGAAAGATGAATAATATGTTGGACCATTTCAAATATTTTGCTCTACTGGCTCATGCCATGAACATGAACTATACTTTGAAGAGAGATGTGGATGAAAACTAATTTCTCACGTGAATTGCACACGCAGACACAGTAAATAGTAAGTGTATAATATGCTTATGAGCTCCACACATGGGCTTTGTGGTTTTAGATGAAGTTAAAGACAATCAAGGCTTCCTCTCAGGAAAGCCTTTAAACAAGCATCTACACATTTGACACTGCCCTTCTATTACCCGCAAGATAAATTTATAAGATGTGCTCATATAGAAAGACAAGTAAAAGAAAAGAATAATTTTACCTTATGGAGAACAGCCATTAAATGAATAATTTTTGTTGAGCATTGTTTTGTTTGCAAGAGAGTTCTGTTGTTTTAGGGGACTAACTTTTGAACCACATCCAAGTGACAATCCTTCTACTTCTGACTCCTGATTGCTATGACCAGAGGTGTGAACTACTATGCCTGGCTAACAGTTATTCTGAATTTCTATTAGGTGGCATGTGGCCTTCACATGAATCTGACTGCATAATATGAACTCTTTGTTTTGTCACTATGTGGACTTAAACTGTGTATTTCAACATCTATAACTTTTCAAGAGCCTCTTATGATAACTTCCAGCTCTTAAGGTTGTTGCTAGGAGCAACTTGACTAGTAATAAGGTAAAAAGAAGGCTCTAAATAGCAGTTTTAAAATATTGCTATGTTCTTAAACTCTAAAATTGGAAGGGTACTTTTTCTGTAACATTAAATATAAAAGCTAAGCTGAGCATGGTGTCATGTGTCTGTAATCCTAGCACTCAAGAGGCAGGGATAGCAGGACATTGTATTCATGACTAGCCTGGGGTGAAGATGGATGGACGGATGGATGGATGGATGGATGGATGTGGGACTGATATACAGACAGACAGACAGACAGACAGATAGGTAGAGGTCTATTTTATCATGGTTTTTATTGATGTTGTTGCCGGCTCTACATTACACATCAAACACTGAAGGCACTTTCAATAAGTTTGATTACTTAAGACACTTAAATGGTAGATTGTTATAATTTCCATTTTCTTTAGTAAGTAATGGCATTACAAACATTTCTACAAGCTTAGAAATTTGATGTTGGACAATTAGCTGCATTTAAATCTCTATTTTGTCTGCATAGGACAGGCAAAAGCGTACACCAGAATGATCACTTAACTTACACAACAATGTAAGCCATCACAGTTTAAGCCTTTACCAAGTTAGTATTGGCGGGATTGCAGGTTTTAGTTTTAGCAAAATTAAAACCTTGAGGTACACTAAGTTTGCCCCTAGAGCATCTCACCAGCATGAAGACTGCCCTAAGCAACTCCAAATCAGGAATCTCGTGCTTCAAAGCCATGAACTGTTCCCTGCAGCCAGGGACTGCTACGGCTCAGAGAAAAGGTTTTAAGGAAGACGGAAGTGATTTGATCTATCAAACAGCCAAGTTCTATGACAGAGCTGTCTGTCTTTTACTTTAATAACTTACCACTTTCTTAGTAGATGAGGCAGAACCAATTACAGCTATTACAATAATTGAATCATGACAAACAATTGACAAATGGGTTGTAATGGCCAGACCAATTGCCACAACTTAAAAGTCAGATTTCACAGCTGTCCTTCATGCTCTTCAGCCTGCACCTATGTTCTTCAAAAGGTGAGCAGTGGACTCTAGTGAGTGACCTTGCTGTCCCAAACCTTAACTATATTCCTCAGAGGGAGAGATGGCCAGGCCTGGTTACTAACAAGGAAAGAAAATTATTACCAAATTGCAAACTTAAGTTTTTAACAGTATATTTCGGGTGATGTTTTTCAAACAGAAGGAAATATGTTTTGGGCCATTCCTTCCTAGCCGTGGAACGTGAGTGTTATGCCTGCACTAGGCCTCTTGAGCTACAAGGCCAGCTTGGCTATGTGAGTTGGCAGAAGCCCATGACCTGGTAAAGTCACAGAGGCGCCGTGAACCCTCCCTGGAGTTCTAGGTAGCCAAGCTCTTCTGTATACGAGAGGAAGGAATTTCCATATTTATTCATTTTATTTTACATGTCGCTGACACGAGTCTTAATCGGAATGGGTATTTGAAGATTGGGAAACTGATCTAGTTCTCATTAAAATTATGGGCATATAATTTTCTTTACAAAAATCATGAAAACTACACATGCATGATACTGAGGCCCTCAGACACTGCTCTGTGAGAAAACGCTGCAGAACTGCTTGTTCAAATGTTTTGTGTATTTTATGCTTTGTATATGTTAAAATTATTGGCTTAAAAATTCTAAACAGAATGCTAGACACTGAAAAACTGTATCTCAATACTAACATGTAAAAATCATTTTCACTGATTCAGATTTTTTAAAGTAATTTTAAACTTACATTTAGGGTGATTTCAGTTTTCTAACCACTGGAACCACTAAGAAATTGTGCTGTTTATTAAGCTAATAACTGCACCCTAAAAATGGTGTCTTACTGGGAGAGGTCTACCTGTAGCCATTAGGTTGTACCCTCACTGAAGATACAAATCAAACAAGTAAAGAGTGAGTGGCATTTCTTGTGTCCTCGTCTCTGAGATCGCATCCCATTCAGCTAATCCCAAGGCAGCCACCATAATCACAACTGTGATAGGAACTCTGCTTTAATAAATTTATCATACAGAGACTTGTTTCCTTTGAAAATCACTTCTAATTCTATGATTTGTTGTTTGTTCAGTCATACTATTTGTGACTTAAGCTCATTGTTAAGCCATTGGCACTGGGATTTCAGGTTAAACTAGCCACGTGACAACTGCGAATGCACCAACTTTCATCACTTTATTTCTTGGGGCAAATAAAGGCGTAAGAAGAGAAACATTAGGACTAATTACAGCAAAAAGAAAGTAAAGAGCCCTAGAACATAAAAGTTACTGGACAATGTCAAAGTGTGGGCCTGAGCACCCACGGGACCTCTGAGGTAAGTAGGCTCTGTGATTAAACCGGTTTCCTGACCTTCATGGACTCCCAGCTTCATCTGAGAAGGCCGCACAGTTCTTTAGGTGCTTCTCAGCCGTTCGCTATTCCTCCCCTGAGAATTCTTTGTTTAGCTCTGCACCCCATTTTTAATAGGGTTATTTGGCTCTCTGGAGTCTAACTTCTTGAGTTCTTTGTGTATATTGGATATTAGCCCTCTATCAGATGTAGAAGAGGTACCAGGTCCTCATTGGAAGAGTTAGAGAAAGGATTGAAGGAGCTGAAGGGGTTTGCAACCCCATAAGAACAACAATACCAACCAACCAGAGTTCCCATGGACTAAATCACCATCCAAAGAGTACACATGGACAGACCTATGACTCCAACTGCATATGTAGCAGAGGATAGCTTTGTTGAGCATCAATGGGAGGAGAAACCCTTGGTCCTGCCAAAGCTGGACCCCCGAGTTTAGGGGAATGACAGGGCAGGGAGGCGAAAGGGGAGTTTGGGAGGGGGAAACACCCTCATAGGAGGCAGGGGAGGGGAGATGGTATAAGGGGCTTATGGACGGGAAACTGGGAAAGGGAATAATATTTGAAATGTAAATAAAAAATATATTGAGAGAGAAAGAGAAAGAGAGAGAGAGAGAGAGAGAGAGAGAGAGAGAGAGAGAGAGAGAGAGCCACACAGTATTACAACAGGATGGCGGGGTGCTCTCTAGGCACAGCGAGGTGTGGTGACAAACTTGTCATTCCAACTCATAACACTTATAACCATGTCCTGTGCACGTTTCTCATGCTGCATTCTTACTGCCGAGACGTTATCGGCTTCTACCATTCTATGTTTCTTTAAAACATAGGTTTATGTTGCACGACAGCAAAAAACTAAAAATAGTTTTAGAATTTATACCATAAAGCTACAACACAGTGTGGGGTTTTTGTTGTCTGTATCTTCCTGGACTATTATTAAATTAATTCTCCACTATAAAATTGTTTCCATAAGGAAAAGTAGCCACTGTGACTAACATCTTGCTGTTAGTTTTTTTGAAAAATACTCCTCATACTTCCTTGTTTTTACAAACATATTTTTAAGAGTAACAGCATAAACTCTATATCCAACAATATTCTCCCAGCTCAGTGAAGTTTAATAATTCTAGGGAATGCACTATTTGGCTCCCTCAGAATAGCAAGAAAGGGAAACAGAGGCTACAGTAACTCCTACAGTCAACTGCCTGGAGTCGTGCAGGGCTTTCTAGTTTAATTCAGGCATCTAATTTTGGATCATTGATGTTAACTACTGTTCCATACACCTCTTAATTTTCCGATTAAACAAAATGAAACAGGAAATTATAAAAATAAGCTGACTGACTGTGGCATGCAGCAGGGGAATGACAAAGGTGCAGTTAAAGGATTCTCCAAAGGACAGGCCCGATGCAGACACAATGACTGCATCGTGTAGAAGAAGCGGACAGTTTCACTGCTAGTTGAGCCAGCCCATTTCTTTTCCACTGAACTGGAAGACATGAAGAGCACTGTTACTCAAAACTCAGCAAGCAACATGACCAACAGTGTGTTTCCATCAGGTCCTTTCTCCTGCCACATTTTCATGAGTCCTAGTACACACGGAACATGTGTGGTTTCCAAATGAAGCATGCATAGCGGTACCTAGAAAACTATACTGCTATAATTGCACCAACTAAGTGACATTTCCAGAGTTATTATGCTTTATACATACATACATACATACATACATACATGCATACATACATAATGGAATCGTTTACAATTAGCAATGCAGACAGAAGAGGCATATCCATGCTCTAAGGCATGGATGGAGTCTTTGCCATAAGTGAATACTGTGTGTATAATTATAATAATGGCGGCCATTTACATGTCTATAAGGAGACTTGATCACAAAAATGAGGTATTATCAAAAACATACAGAACGATTTGACAAAATTCAATACCCTTATGCAAAATTAATAGGGACAAGTAAAAATTCCTTAACTTGACACACAGCAAAATGGAAATTTTGATCAACATTGATAAAAACATACAAAAATTAGATGAGAGAAACCATGCAGTTTTTTATTTAATAAAATAGAAAAAATAAGAAAACAACTGAAGAATAATTGCAAACTCATGCATAAGAAGTACTGAGCTGTTAACTCTTCCCAACTTGGCCTGTGGGTTCAGGGAATTAACAGTTCCATGAAGTTATGTTGAGGAAATAAACTGATTATAAAGTTTAGATTAAAAGTAAAAAACACAGGCACACAAACATCGCATCAAGCAGCACCATACACTGTCAGTAGTAATAAAGACAAGCGTCTGCCTCATTTCTTCTGTGGCCATGGAGGCTGGGAAGACTCCTGAGGCTTGAAGGATGGTAGAGTTTTAGTGGCACATTCTCTGAACTGAAGTTTTCCTACAAATTGAAACATTTCCTCCAGGGTGGTAAAAGCAGCTTTAAAAAGTTACAAAAGGTCCCAGGTTCATGTTCCAGAGAATGAAAATTTGAAATTTCCCGAGGGCCCCTCCCACCAGCACACAGAGGAGTAGACACTTACACAGGATGAAGACTGAATGGGCCAACCATAGAGAGAAAGGTGCATCTGGATCATGGAGCTGCCTACGAGCTGTGCAGAGTCATTACCCATCCCATCTTGGTGATGCAACTGCTTTGAAGCCACCCTTGCTCCCTGTAAGTGTCCCTCAACCATACTCCTCTTAATCACCTCAGGAAAAGAGAAAAGGCACTAGTTCACCAAAATGGATACTTGAGCAATTGTTACTTTGGTTTGTCCTGAGCTTTCTTTTTAGAATAAGTAGACATGAGTGTTAGATCTCCCCAAGAAGAGTCTGTCACAGCCAAAGTGTACAGTGAAAACAATTTTTAAATTACAAAATGGGGAGAAAACTAAAAGGTGTTTTATGAAATATCATGTATGAGTGGTTAGTAAGCATAGGATGAAATGTTTATGGTTCTGACATTAAAACATTTCATGCTAAAATGGCAACAAAATATAAAACCTCAAACAAAAACATCACATGCTGACTATGTGGAGTGGTGGGCTCGTTCATTGATGGTGCAAATTCAAAGTCGTTTCCATAAGTGAGGGTACAGTGAGACCACCAAACTCTACCACTCCATGGGTAGAAAGAAAGGTTTATTGGAAATCAAACTCCCGGGATGTCCCTTGGAGGAGAAGGAGGATGGGAAGGCAGAAACAAGCAGGGACCAGATAGTTGCTGGGGGTGGGGGGAGGTCATAGGAAGGCAGAACAACCTGGATGAAGATGGAGGATAAAGTAGGGACCTTGATCTGTGACAGGTTTCTTTGAGTTAATCAGGAACCAAATGTTACTGATGGACATAAATGGAGAGATCAAGGAAGTATTCTTTCCTGACAAACAGGAGCCTACCTTATGAACTTCCTGGGGAAAGATAACTTAGGTTTTCCTTTACCCAGTAACAGTCCTTCTGTCTGCCTGGTAAGGATCCCGTCTGAGCTGTGCCCGGCCACACTGGCATTTTGGGCAGCCTGCTTTGGACATCACAGTTTCAGCACTCTCAAAGACAGTGCCTCTAGACACCAGATATAATCTTACCGTGTAATCCCACAATGTAGCTCCTCAAATAAATTGAAAGGTGCATGGATCGATTTATCAATGACAATTTTATTCAAAACTAACGAAAATAAGAAAAGAAAGCTCTCCTTCAACAGCGCGTAAACCATGAAAATCTGTACATGGGGATTTATCATGGAAGAAAACTGTGTCTTGTTGAGTCACAGACAAGGCAGACATCTTCTAGTAGCTTCTCTGGGGAATTACATTTTGGGGTAATTAAAGTTTCCATCATAAAATTTCCTGGTTAGAGCATGGCTATGCATTAAAATCAATATTACAGTCTTTCTAAATCCATAAAAATTATAACAGCTTTATTTTAACAATGTAAAAAAAAGATACAGTGCCTTATATAAAGTATTGTTTTTTTTTTTCTTAATCCTTCATGTCCTGTCAATAGCCTTTGATTCTTCTTGTCAGTTTGACGTTTGTCCCACCTCCTATGACACCGAAAACCGATTGGAAGCTATCTAGACATGGTGGGGGCTTGTCACCCTGACCGTGGACGACACGGCTCAGCCATCTTATTAACGATATCTCATACTGGGAATTGGGTGGCTGCGGGGTTTGGGGTTTGTTTGTTTTCAGGACTGACTGTTTAGAGAAGACACTTTCATCATTCTGATGGGGTCAAGGATGCCTGCCTTACAAGATTAAATGAAAAGGCAGGTTCCCTACCGTGACGAACACTCGCTTGCTCTCCATTTTCATATTCATTTTCTTTAATAGTAATAATGCTAAAGCCATTGTTTGACAAATAATGACTTTATTTCCTCATGATGTTTAATTCATTATTTTGAAAAATTTTGTATGTGTACACATATACACACATGTAAGTCACTGGGAAGACTTGGGTATAATCTTCACATATGCCATTTACCTTCTTGGCACAAGTAATATCAGTGGTTTGGAGTTCCCAGTTAGCTAAGCTCTTTCCTCCTCTATTATATGAAATATATTGTAGTAGTTTAATAAATATACCTCATTAGTATTAGAAATGGACATTTTTCTACATTGTTATTTTAACTAATTTTACAAATACATATTTTCTCTCCAAAAACATATTTAACACTTTAATATTTTCGGTAATGTAAGTCTAGAATAATGAAAATCAGTAAAGCTTATGCATGTAACATAAATGTTTTTAAACTCTGTACTAACAACAACTCTTCAATATAACATGGGGTCATCATAATTAAGTTTTAATATTATATTAGAATCAGTTATCATGAAATTAGTATTTTCCAAGACATAAAATGGACTGTGCTTCCAGGTTGTGGGATCACTGACACAGGAAGTAGTCACAGTTGGCCAACTTCATCGCTCAAGGAAACACTCAACCAGTTTGATCTAGTCAGGATGAGTACCAACATAGAAATAAAGGAAGAGTTGGTAGGAGGCTGTGCCTATTCAAAAGCCAAAACCATCTTTGATCAGCAGTGATTACACAAGTTAATAGAGAAAAGTGAGCTTAAAGTCCAACATTCCTAATCGCTGTTGATGAAAACAGCCTCCCAAGACACAGCAGGTAAACAGAGCCTCAGCCTAAGAGAAGATGGCACCTGCAGGTGTGGTTAAACACCCTGGATGGATATGGGTTATATCACTTTCTATGTGTGACTGTGGATGTATAATGCCATTAAAAGTTCATAGTTCCTTCTTCTAAATTGCCCCAGACTTTAAAAAAAGAATGAATGAAGGGAAAAAGGAAGAGGAACCAAGACTAGTAGCCACAAAGAATAGATAGAGACCATGCAATACTTGTCTTTCCAGGTTGGGTTATTACACTCGGTATATTTTTTTTTCTACTTCCATCCATTTACTTAAATATTTTCACAATTTCATTCTCCTTTGCATCTAAATAGGATCCCACTGTGTACATTTACCATATTTTTAATTCGTCAATAAAATAATAATCACAACAATAGCCTGCCTATATGTGGCCAATAATAAAATATTGGCATTTTATCTTAGAAGTAACTAATAGCTGTGCAATTGAACTTAAGGCCTACTCAAAGCATGTCTGATACTACAAACCTAGAGGACTACCTATGGCTGCAGAGTCATAGGCCATAAGGAGAATCTACTACTACCTTTTCCTAAACCAGCACACTTCTTAAATCCATTATAAACATTCATCTTTACACCCACAGCTCATGTAAATGTCAAAGAAGCTTCTTCCTTATCAGTTTCCATCAGTTGCTGGGAGAAGCCTCTCTCGGCTCCTGTCTGCAAGTATAGCAAAACATTAATAGAGCTGGGGGTGTGCTCCTTCTCATGGCATGGCTCTCAAGCTGGGCCAGTCATTGGATGGCTCTTTCCTCAAATTGTGCTCCAACCTTTACCCCTGAATATTTTATAGGAAGGACAAATTGTGGGTCTGAGTTTTGTGGTTGGGTTGGTTTCCCAATCCCTCTATTGGAGAAGTCATGCCTAGTTACAGGAGAAAGCTGGTTCAGACTCCATATCCTCTATAGCTAGGAGTCATAGCTACAATCACCCTCATAGATTCCTCAGAGTTTCTATGGACCTGGGTTTCTACTCATCCCAGAAATTTATTCCAATCCATTTGTCTCTCCTACTACTCTCTCCCTCTCCTCTCCTACTTTATCCTCCCTGTTGCTGTCCCCACCTCCTCCCCTACCCAGTGCCCTCCCTCCATCTACCTAAAATGATGAATCTATTTCCCCTTCTCGGTGATATTGAAGTTTTCTCCTGTCACAGCCAAACACTAAGGAGAGCTTGGGAAATCCTGTGGAGGAAGGGGAGGAAGGATTGAAGGAGACAAAATAGTCAAGGGCACCACAAGTAAACCTACAGAATCAACTGCTCTGAACACATAGAGACTCACAGAGACAGAACTGCCAACCAGAAAGCTTGGATGGGATGGACCTAGGCCATCTTCATATATGGAACAGTGATACAGCTGGGTTTTCATGTGGGACTCATAAAGTGGGAGAGGCGGCTGTCTTGGACTACATTGCCTGTCTTTGGATCCCTTTCCCCTAACTGGGCTGGCTTCAATAGAAGAAGATGCACCTAGCCTTACTGCAACTTGGTATACCAAGGCTGGATGATATCCTTGGGAGGCCTCCCTTTATCTGAGGAGAAGGGGAGGAGGATGGATGGGAGGAAGGGAAGGGTAGAAAGATTGGTTGACTTCACAATAGTCCTGAATAACATAAAGTACCTCAGTGTGACTCTAACCAAGCAAGTGAAAGATGTGTATGACAAGAACTTCAAGTCTCTGAAGAAAGAAACTGAAGATCTCAGAAGATGGAAAGATCTCCCATGTTCATGGATTGGCAGGATTAATATAGTAAAGATGGTCATTTTGCCTAAAGCAATCTACAGATTCAGTGCAGTCCCCATCAAAATTCCAACTCAATTCTTCATAGAGTTAGAAAGAGCAATTTGCAAATTCATTTGGAATAATAAAAAACCCAGGATAGTGAAAACTATACTTAACAACAAAAGAACTTCTGGGGGAATCATCATCCCTGACCTCAAGTAGTATTATCACCCTGTAAAAGCTTAAGTCCAAGTGGATCCAGGACCTCCACATCAAACCAGATACACTCAAACTAATAGAAAAAAAAATGGGGAAAAGTCTCAATCACACGGGCACTGGGGAAAAGTTCCTGAACAAAACACCAATGGCTTATGCTCTAAGATCAAGAATCAACAAATGGGACCTCATAAAACTGCAAAGCCTCTGTAAGGCAAAGGACACTGTCATTAGGACAAAACGGCAACCAACAGACTTGGAAAAGATCTTTACCAATATTTCATCTGATAGAGGGCTAGTATCCAAAATATCTCATGAAATTAGACTCCAGAGAGCCAAATAACCCTGTTAAAATGGGGAACAGAGCTAAACAAAGAATTCACAGCTCAGGAATACCGAATGGCCGAGAAACACCTAAAGAAATGTTCAACATCCTTAGTCATCAGGGAAATGCAAATCAAAACAACCCTGAGATTCCACCTCACACCAGACAGAATGACTAAGATCAAAAGCTCAGGTGACATCAGATGCTGATGAGGATGCGGAGAAAGAGGAACACTCCTCCATTGTTGGTGGGATTGCAGACTGGTACAACCATTCTGGAAATCAGTCTGGACCTTCCTCAGGAAATTGGACATTGCACTATCTGAAGACCCAGCTATACCTCTCCTGGGCATATACCCAAAAGCTGCTCCAACATACAACAAAGACACATACTCCACTATGTTCATAGCAGTCTTCTTTATAATAGCCAGAAGCTGGAAAGAACCTAGATGCCCTTCAACAGAGGAATGGATACAGAAAATGTGGTACATTTACAAAATGGAATATTACTCAGCTATCAAAAACAATGACTTCATGAAATTCATAGGCAAATGGATTGAATTAGAAAATATCATCCTGAGTGAGGTAACCCAATCACAGAAAATCACATATGGTATGCACTCACTGATAAGTGGATATTAGCCCAAAAACTTGGATTACCCAAGATAATATCCACAGATCACATGAAGCTCAAGAAGGATGACCAAAGTGTGGATGCTTCATTCCGTCTTAAAAGAGGGAACAAAAATATTCATAGGAGGGGATATGGAGGCAAAGTTTGGAGTAGACACTGAAGGAATGGAATTCAGAGCCTGTCCCACATGTGCCCCATAACAAGGTAAGCCACCAAAACTAGATAAGAATGATGAAGAAGGGCACGCTGATAGGAACCAGATATAGCTGTCTCCTGAGCGACACAGCCAGTGCATGTCAAATACAAAGGTGAATGCTAGCAGCAAACCATTTAACTGAGATTAGGAACCCCTTTGGAGGAATTAGAGAAAGGATTGAAAGAGCTGAAGGGGCTTACAACCCCATAAGAACAACAATGCCAACCAACCAGAGCTTCCAGGGACTAAAGCACTACCCAAAGAGTACACATGGACTGACCCATGGCTCCTGCTGCATATGTAGCAGAGAATGGTCTTGCTGGGCACAAATGGAAGGAGAAGCCCTTGGTCCTGCCAAGATTGGACGCCCCCCCACCCCAGTGAAGGGAAATGTCAGGGGGGTGGGAAGATGGGTAAATGGAGGGTGGAACACCTGTATGGGGGAGGGGGAGAGGATAGGGGTCTTATGGACAGGAAACCCAGAAAGGGAATAACATTTGAAATGTAAATAAAGAAATATATCCAATAAAAAAAAGGAGGGGTTGGGAAGAAAAAAGGGAGGGGAAGTTAAGATTGGGATGTGAAGTAAATAAATAATTTAAAAAACTATAGATGCAAAGTTAAAGGTAAAGCCTGCATTGATGTAGTTTAAAATCAAGCATTGTATATGTAGATATATAGCGCACTACAACGGGGACTGTTTCATATAACAAAATAGGACAAAAGAAAAGTGAAAGTATATTAAATAAAGAAGCTTCTTATAGCAGTTGAGAATCATTACAGAGATCAAAAGCTGCTCAAAATTCAGATAAAATGGAACTCTGGGGTGCCCAACCTCAACAGATACAACTACAGAAAGAAAAAAATGAGAGTGTATGAGCCAGGCAACCAGAACGCTTGGTAAAAGGTAATATCTTCTAGACATGGCAAAGCTCCACTCATGAAATCTCAGCAGCACGGATGCCTAAACAAGTCCTGCACAAAGGCAGCTTCAGCCGATTTTGATGGGGAAATCTCACCAGGCCTCCGTGTTGAGAAGCAATGGGCAATGAGTGGCCAAGAGATGGAGAATCGATTTTCTCCAGGGAAGAGCCACGTAGGTTACTCAATAGCAAATAATCAGTCGTATTCACACCTTCATACACACAATGCTAAAGGAACCCAATAGGTTGTGTGGGAGGGATTTGTGTGCATATTTACAATACATTAATATGCATCTGCAAATAACAAGAGTTCATGACTCCGTGAGAATCATCTGAAATACGTAATCAACCAATTTTCTAATTAAAATTTTGTTTTTAGGATCTAGTGGACATATCTCTCTTCAAATAAAATAGCTACTGAAATGACTCACCTAAAACTTCTGAAGACAATACACAGTATCTCACACTCTGGGCTGGGGCGGGTTTCCCACAATGACAGGTTGAGAGTATTTTCTACAACAAAACTTAATCTCTCCAAAATGCAGAAAAGGTATCATTGAAGGGATAGTAAAACCAAGTCGTTATAAATACTAATGAAGGGGAATTAAAGGAAGGCCAGAATGCACAGAGAGTCAGATGCCTTCTTTTCATTAGGAATGACAGGCGGCATTTAAGAACTCTCTTTAGGCAACACTGATGACTTTTGCGCTTGAAGGGCAAATCCTAAAAGCAAAACTTGTAAGACACATTTCTGTGAGCTCTGCAAATCCTGATCTACAAAGCTTAAAACAGATTGAATTTAAAAATCAGACGCTTACCAGATTTTAAATAAGTAAATTAATAAACAGTTTTGCACAGATTAACACATATACTTTGGGGGAAACTCTTGGACCTACCCTTTATCTTCTATGAAAACCATGTGTGGATGCATGTATGTTCGCTCTCTGTTACTGTTTATTTGAAATTTAGCAGACAATTTTGACAATTTTGGATTGTCTAAAAAGAAAACTCTCATAACATTTTCATATCTTATAAAAAAAAGTGACCTTTTTTTTTGTTTTTTTTTGTTTTTTTTTGTTTTTTTTTGTTTTTTTTTATTAACTTGAGTATTTCTTATATACATTTCGAGTGTTATTCCCTTTCCCTTTTTATTGACTCTTTTTGCCTGACTTCCTTACTCCACACATCTTTGTACTCCTCACTTAGTCACAAAACTCCCAATCTTTTTATGATTAAAACACTCACATATTTTACCAGATTGCTATAGTGTTCAAAGAACATATTTTCTGGATTTAGTTTTAAATTTTCAGAGGCTAAATCAAATTGAGTCAATACTTATGGTTAATTTAATTAAGATTTATTGTCAGTTTTTTTCTTAGTACAATAAAACTAACTTTACCATGCATTTAACTTTAAAGTTTTTTTTCATCTTTAAGCAATGAAACCCATATTATAATATAATTTTATACTAGCATACATAATTCTAAATATAGAAAATGGGGCAAATTTACTTAAAGTAGAGGCCCAGCCATGTACTGAATGTCTCCTTACTTCTTGAAAGTAATACTTTGAAACTAATACAGACTCTCAAGCTCTCTAGAAAATTAATTTTCCACAGCTTGGCCCACTGTTCTGTCAAGTCATATGTTGAAATCTTAACACCACTCCCCCAGGGGGAAAATTAGAAAATGAAATATTTGGCAGGTAATTAGTTAAAAATATGTCAAAAATATGTTTTGAGACCCTTATGAATGAATGCTGTACAAAAAAACAATAAATTCTTATGAGATACCATTGAGTAAATACTTTCATTTTTAATGATCCAAAGAGAAAGGAAAGAGGTTAGGAAACCTATTTAATTAAATAATAATAGAAAATCGCTCAAACCATGGAAAAAATAAAGGCATGTGAGCCCATAAAGCACATCAGAGCACAGGTCTTCTTGTAGGTACAGTACACTCAGAAGCTCTAAATCCAAGACAGAAAGAAAAGCATCAAATCACACTTAGAGAAATACCGAACAAACTGAGCAAGTACTCACCAGGCAAGGGGCAGAGTATGACGTACCTGAAGTCTTAAGGCAATGAAACAACACACTCTCCTCTTAAAGAAAATGAAAGAGTGAACTTTTCATTCAGAAATGGATAAATAAGTCAAGAGCATAAGAACCACACCACCAAAGCACATAAGAAACCAACCAAACAGAAAACACCAAAAAACACAACAACAACAAAAACAACAATAGCAAAAACACCTTGAAAGAGCCCTACATTAAAAAGAAAAAAGATAAAAATTAACACAGTTAAAACATAGAAGATGCAGTCATGAGGTGGCAGTGCACGCCTCTAATCCCAGCACTTGGGAGGCAGAAGCAGGTGAATCTTTGTAAGTTCAAGGCCAGCCTGGTCTATAGAGCAAGTTCCAGGACAGCTAGAGCTTCAGAGAGAAACTTTGTTTCAAAAACAAACAGAAAAACGTGTGTGTGTGTGTGTGTGTGTGTGTGTGTGTGTGTGTGTGTTGCTAAAGTCACTGATACAGTGGACCAAAAGGAATATGAGTAGAATAGCAAGTTACAGTGTACATTGATTAACCCAGAATAAAGAGGAGTGAACAGAGAAAGAAAGGAGCCAAGGACGTGTAAAGTATTCAGGAAACGTTAAATTACAAAGAAGAGGACTTACCTGTCAAACAATGAAATATTAAACACTTTCAGTTAAGGATTTATAACCCAGGACGTACATACGAGCTGAAAGGATCTGCTACCAACAAGAACACCTTTTTGATAAAAAAGACACATGAGGAACTGGTGTGACAGCCTTGCCACTAAAAAGAGAATACTTGGTCAGTGGGAGTGTTTGTGTTTGTGTCACACAAAGCCTGGAGGAGCTACAGAATTCATTCCACTAGAAATAGACTTCAAATAAAGTGCAAGAAGATCCCATACCAAACACATGCATAACCAATGCCAGCGTTTGTGGGAATAATGGAGTTGGCCTGGTCTAGCTCCCTCGAGAGACATGCATCATGGGTTTTGAAGTCAGAGCCCATGGCTCCTGGGCAGTATGCCCTTCAGTTCCTGAGACACTGAAGCACTCCTTTGGACAGTGAAGTGTTCCTGCCACCTTTAGATTCTTCATGTTCCCAAGAAGCCAACAGACTACATAGAAGCTTGACAGGACAGTTGGCCATAGCCATTCCTCTTGTGTACCCTGTGTAGCTTGACTAGCATCATTGTGTTCTGGGAACCACCATTACATTCTATTTCTGGTAAGGGTATAAAAAGTCTGATTGCTTGCAATAAGCTTGTCTCAACCTCAGTCTTGCTGGGACCTCTCCATCCTGGCCTTGTTAAGATTTATTATCATGGGCCCTATCAGGTAACCTTAGGTCAGTCAATAAGTAGTGGAACTTAGCAAGTGCTCATCAAATATCCAACAAACTACACTCAACAGTGTCATAAAGACCTAATACAAGCACAGTAGCCACTATTTTATACAAATTTAAGTCATACTCTCAGAAAGCCCTAATCGTGGAAGACCATCACTTGTTATGAAGGGAAATGACATATATTAAAATACTAACTATATAAATATACATTTTTAAAAGTAAAAAAATCCAAACATTTATTATATTTACAGGAAAGTAGATATGGCCACGCTATAGAGGACATATGTAAAGTTATACAGTGTTAAATTTATAATTCTTCAATGATTTTTCTTAAAATGTCAAAATACATTTTCGAAAGTATCTTATTCAAGTAAGAGATTCTAATTTATCAATAATATCAATAAACCAATAAAAACTCGATGTACATATGCTCTGTACTTTCTAGAAACAATTCTATTCATGTCTTAGCTGAGAGAAAGCTTTGACAAACCTCATATGTCGTAGGGCCAGGAGAAAGCTTGTCATGAAACTCTTCGAAACGCCTTGGTGCTTTTACGAATGAGATTATGGCACCAGACTTCGTTAAAATGGGATTGTATGCTGCAGGTCCTAAAAGAAAAGGAACATAAATTTAAAGTAAGTTTGCACTTACTGGCTCTAGCTAGTTAGCTATTACTCTTACCTTTCTGTTCTCAACCTACAAAATAAGAGACATGTGTCTAGTTTATGTAAACAGTTAAGGACATTGAACTGATAAGCATAAAATGATGTCAGTTTGTTCAGTTGCTAAATGTAGTATGAAAACAATTTTGAAAAAGAAGACAAAACTACTTCCCCAAGATAGACAGCATAAAACAATATAATTCACCATTTATTTCCCAAATATTGATTTCCATTAAGTAAGGGGGTCATGCAGCTACATTTAGAAGGATTAAGAAGATTCGAGGAGACAGACAAACAGGTTATACCTACAGTTCCAACTCCAGGGAATCGAGCTTCTCGCTTCTGCAGGCACAGACAGAAAGTAGAAAGAAAAAGAAAGAAAGGAAAGGGAGAAAAAAGAAACAAAGGAGAGAGGGGTGGGGGAGAGAGGAGGGAGAAAGGGAAGGAGAGAAGATCTTTTTCAATGGAGAAAACAAAAACTTACAAAAACTATGAAAATAACAATATTAAAAAAGAAATGGCCAAAACAAGGGAATCATGGAAGGAAGACATTACAGAGGAATATCATGAGGTTTGTAAGAATGAGTTTTGCATGAACGTTGTAAATTTGTCCAAGTAATAATATCAAAAATCAAAGCTCAAAATAATATCAAAAATCAAACTGATCTGGAGACAAGGAATCCAGTTAACCACTTAGGAGAAATGGGTGAGATTAAAAATAGAGAAACCAACAGAAGAAAAGGGAAGTGAAAAAAAGACAAAGAGAATCTAGTGATCAGATTGTGACTAAATTTATACAGTTTAATTAATTAATTAATTAATTAATTAATTTACATCCCAAACACTGCCCCCGAATCCCAACTCCCACCTCACAGAGTCCCTACTCCTGTCCTGCATCCCCTTCTGCTCTGAGAGTGAAAGGACTTCCTAAGTATGGCTCCACCCATGCACATCAAGTCTCTGACAAAAATCAGGCTACAGCTTTAAGGAGAGACTCCACTCCAGTTGTTGGGGGACCCGCATGGAGACTGAGCTGCATGACTGCTACAAATGTTCCATAGGCCTTATTCCAGCCAGCGTAGAGTATGTTCTTTGGCTGCCAGCTCAGTTTCTGACAGCTCCCAAGAGTCCAGGTTACTTGACTATGTTGGTCTTCCTGTGGGGTTCCCATCTGCTTCAGCGCCTTCAATCCCTCCCCCAACTTTTCCACAAGAGTCTCTGACTTCGGTCCAATGTTTGGTGGTGGTTATCTTCATTTGTTTCAGTCAGTTGTTGGGTAGAGCCTCTCAGAGGACAGTTATTCTAGGATCCTATCTGCATGCATAGTAGCGTGTCGTTAATAATGTCACTGATTGGTGCTTGCCCGTGGGATGGGTTTCAAGTTGGGCAGTTATTGGTTGGCCATTCCCTCAGTTTCTGCCCCACCTTGGTTCCTGCATTTCTTTCAGACAGGACAAATTTGGGATCGAAAGTTTTGTGGGTTGGTTGGTATCCCCATCCCTCTACTGGCTAAAGGAGCCGCTTTTCATTCCATGTCACCACTGTTACGCATCTCTACTAAGGTCATCTGCATTGACTCCTGGAAGCCTCCCTCTTCCCAAGTCTCTGGAACTTCCTAACTTCATTCTCCTGACACTCTGGGCCTCCCTCTTGTCTCTCCTCCAGAAATTCTTTTATTGTTCAGCATTATATTGGCTATCCAGGGGTTTTTGTTTTTTCCATATGAAGTTGAGAATCGCTCTTCAAGGACTGCAAAAAAAATGTGTTGGGGTTTTGATGGGGATTGCATTGCATCTGTAGATGGCATTTGGTACGATGGCTGTTTTTCACTATATTAACCCTACCAATCCATCAGAATGGGAGATGTTTCCATCTTCCGATATCTTCTTTAGTTTCTTTCTTCAAGGACTTGAAATTCTTATAACAGTGATTTTTCTCTGGCTTGGCTAGAGTTGCACCAAGATATTTCATATTATTTGCGGCTATTGTGAATGTTGTTGTTTTCCTAATTTCTTTCTCTGTCCATTAATCATTTGCATAAAGGAATGCTACTTATTTCTTTGAGCTTATTTTCATTCAGCTTCTTTGCTGAAGTTGTTTATCAGCTGTAGGAGTTCTCTGGCAGAATTCTGAAGTTAGTTTATAAATACTATCATATCATCAGCAAATATATACCTTGACTTTAAATATCAGAGTAACTGTTGCCATATAGAATAAATTAGGTAGCATCCTCCCTGTTTTTATTTTGTGGGATTGTTAGAAAGTTTGGTAGAATTCAGCACTAAAATGATCTGGCCCTGGGCATTTTTGCTTGGGAGATTTTTTTAATGACTGCTTCTATATCCTTGGGGGTTATGGAACTGTTTAGATAGTTTAACTGATCTTGAGTTAACTTTGGTGAGTGGTATATGTCTCATAATTCATTTTATTTAGTTTTTTTTTCAGTTTTGTGGAGTATAGGCTTTTGAAGTAAGACCTAATGATTTTTTTAAAATTTCCTCAGTTTCTTTTGATATGTCTCTCTTTATTTCTGATTTTGTTAATTTAGATTCTGTCTCTGTGTCTTTACTTAGTCCAGTGAAGAGTTTGTCTATCTTGTTGACTTTATCAACGAACAAGTTCTTGGTTTTGTTGATCCTTTCTACTGCTCTCTTCCTTTCTAATTGATTTATTTCAGCCCTGAGTTTGACTATTTAGTGTCATCTGCTCCTCTTGAGTTTGTTTGCTTCTTTTTGTTCTAGAGCTTCAAGGTGTGCTGTTAAGTTGCTAGTACGAGATTTCTTCAATTATTTTATGAAGGCACTTACTGCTATGAAGTTCTCTCTTAGCACTGCTTTCATTGTATTCCACAAGTTGAGACATGTTGTACCTTCATTTTCATTGAATTCTAGGACGTTTTTAATTTCTTCATTTCTTCCCTGGTGAAGTTATTGAGTAGAGAGTTGTTCAGTTTCTGTAAATATGTGGGTTTTCTCTTGTTTCTGTTGTTGTTGAAGTCCTCCCTTAATCTGTAGTAATCTGATAGAATGCATGGGGTTATTTATTTCCATTTTCTTGTATCTGTTGAGGCTTGCTGTGTGCCGAGTTACATAGTTGATTTTAGAGAAGGTTCTGTGAGGTGATGAGAAGACGGTATATTGTTTTGTCTTGAGGTGAAAGGTTCTGTAGTGCATCTGTTTGTTTCATTGTTTCTCTGTTTAGTTTCTGTTTCAATGACCTGTCCATTGGTGAGAGTGGGCTGTTGAAATCTACCACTCTTATCCTGTGGGGTACAAGGTATAGTTTGAAATTTAGTAAAGTTTCTCTTACAGATGTTGGTGTCCTTGCATTTGGGGCATAGATGTTCAGAATTGAGACATCATCTTGGTGGACTTTTCCTTTGATAAGCATGAAATATCCTTCCCCATCTCTTTTGGTAACTTTTGGTTGAAAGTTTATTTGACTAGATGTTAGAATTGGTTATTCCAGCTTGTTTCTTGGGTTCATTTGCTTGGAAAACATTTCCCCAGCATTTTCCTCTAAGTTAGTGTCCATCTCTGTTCTGAAGTGTGTTTTCTGTATGCAGCAGAATGATGGAACCCATCTGCTTACCTAATCTATTTGTCTGTATCTTTTTATTGGAGAATTGAGAATGTTGACTTTGAGAGATATTAATGACCAATGATTGTTATTTCCTGGTATGTTGACGCTGGAGGTGTTACTTTGTGTGTGTGTGTGTGTGTGTGTGTGTGTGTGTGTGTGTGTTGTTTGGGTTTTGCTGTGAAATTATTAATTTCTTGTGCTTTCTTGTGTGTAGTTATTCTCCTTGTGTAGGAGTTTTCCTTCAGTATCCTCTGTAGAGCTGAATTAGTAGAAAGATATTGTTTAACTTTGGTTTTGTCTTGGCATATCTTAGTTTCTCTATCTTTGGTAATTGAGAGTTTTGCTGGATATAGTAGTCGGGACTGACAGCTATGGTCTCTTAGGGTCTGCTGAACTCTATCCAGGATCTTCTGGCATTTAGAGTCTCTATTGAGAAATCAGATGTAATTCTGATACATCTGCCTTTATATGATACTTGGTTTTCTTCCCTTGCAACTTTATTATTCTTTCTTTGTTCTATACACTTACTCTTTGATTATTATGTGGCAGGTGAATTCTCTTTTCTGGTCCAATTTATTTGGTGTGCTGCAAGCTTCTTGTACATTTATGGCCATCTTTTTAGGTTAGGGAAGTTTTCTTCTATGATTTTTGTTGAAGATGTTTTCTGGCCCATTGAAATGGGAACCTTCACCCTCTTCTATTCCTAATTTTTTAAGGTTTGGTCTTTTCATAGTCCCAAATTTCCTGGATTTTTTGAGTTAGGAACATTTTAAACTTGGCATTTTCTTTGACTGATATATCAGTTTTTTATGATATTTTCTACCCCTGAGATTCTCTCTTCCATCTCTCATATTCTGTTGGTGATGTTTACATCCATAGTTCCTGTTCTCTTTCCTAAATTTCCAGGGTTGTCTCCATTTGTGTTTCTTTATTACTTCTATTTCCAATTTTATGTCTTGGACAGTTTTATTCATTTCCTTTGCCTGTTTGATTCTATTTTTTTCTGTATTTCTTTAAGGGATTTGTTTCCTATATAAGGGCTTCAACCTGGTCGTTTGTGTTTTCCTGTATTTCTTTAAGGGGATTATTTATATCCTCTTTAAAGGTCCAAAGATCAGAATCTTGCTCTTCAGAAATGTTAGGACATCCAGGGCTTGCTGTAGTAGGACAGCTGGGTTTTGATGGTGTCATGTTGCATTGGCTTCTGTTGATTATGTTCTTGCCCTGACCTTTCACCACCTGGTTGTCTCTGGTGTTAGTTATCTGGGTGTCAGGTTGGAGCAGGCCTCCCAAGAGGCAAGTGGAGCTGTGGGGTGGGGAGTGGTTCACTGATCAATGACTACAGATGTAGGTGCAGACTGGAAGGAGGGTGAAACTCTGACATGGCAGAGCAGAATCCACTGCTGCTGGGCTTGCTGGGGTACCAACAGGTGCAGGATTGGTATGGGGTCTCACTTGTGTGTCTCAGGTTAAAGCAGACCTCCTGGGAGGCAGGCAGGACTGTCAGGTAGGCTACAGCCTGTGTATATGTGACTGTGCATCTGCAGTTATCTGCAGTAGGGGTTGAAAGCACCATGCTACACCCCACAGATTTATACAACTTAATAGTGTAAATGTAGACAGCTTAATTTGCTGCAATCATAGTCCATCATTAACTAATGTTCACAATATCTGACCCATACTAAGTCCTGTGTTTCAAGAATGAGCTCAATGAAGTCAAACACTTCAAAACGACAGACTTCATGGAAGACTTCCTTATCATTTATGTGTTGGAATACTTCAGGACAGTTGTGATGACTGAAATTTCAACAGGGGAATCACACTGAGACACTTCAGGAATATAGTATAAACTGGGGCTTAGAATATCATCAATGAACAAATACGTGATATAGTAAATACAAAGACATTAATGGAATATAAATTTAATGCTTCTGTGTCTCTATCCAACATTCATTCAAAACTATGTATTTGTGAGCAAGCATTCCTTATGCTATCAAGTTTAGTAGTTTTTTTAGATTTAATATATTCATATGAATCATGTTAATCTTTAGTTTCATTGTAGTACAGTATTTCAAAATTTGGAGAAGACATCCAGCCTCTAGTTTGAACACTCCACATCAGCTGAAGTCAGAGTTAATGAAAGTTATAAACATCATTGTAGGAAGCTAAAGGTTAATGACCTACAAAGGCACATACATGTATTTTAACATATCTCTTCTTACTATAAAATAAGTGTAAGTGACTCTAGGATAATGTGATTTGTATGGATCTAGAATGTAGTAAAATAATAAATATATATTTAAACAAGTTATCTTTTTTTTTATTATCTTGAGTATTTATTTACATTTCGAGTGTTATTCCTTTCCGGTTTCGGGCAAACATCCCCAATCCCCCTCCCCTTCTTATGGGTGTTCCCCTCCCATCCTCCCCCCCATTCCCCTCCCCCCAACAATCACGTTCACTGGGGGTTCAGTCTTAGCAGGACCCAGGGCTTCCCTTCCACTGGTGATGTTACTAGAATATTCATTGCTACCTATGAGGTCAGAGTCCAGGGTCAGTCCATGTATAGTCTTTAGGTAGTGGCTTAGTCCCTGGAAGCTCTGGTTGCTTGGCATTGTTGTTCATAAGGGGTCTCGAGCTCCTTCAAGCTCTTCCAGTTCTTTCTCTGATTCCTTCAACGGGGGTCCCGTTCTCAGTTCCGTGGTTTGCTGCTGGCATTCGCCTCTGTATTTGCTGGATTCTGGCTGTGTCTCTCAGGAGCGATCTACATCCGGCTCCTGTCGGCCTGCACTTCTTTGCTTCATCCATCTCGTCTAATTGGATGGCTGTATATGTATGAGCCACATGTGGGGCAGGCTCTGACTGGGTGTTCCTTCTGTGTCTGTTTTAATCTTTGCCTCTCTATTCCCTGCCAAGGGTATTCTTGTTCCCCTTTTAAAGAAGGAGTGAAGCATTCACATTTTGATCATCTGTCTTGAGTTTCATTTGTTCTAGGCATCTAGGGTAATTCAAGCATTTGGGCTAATAGCCACTTATCAATGAGTGCATACCATGTGTGTTTCTCTGTGATTGGGTTACCTCACTCAGGATGATATTTTCTAGTTCCGACCATTTGTCTACGAATTTCATAAAATCATTGTTTTTGATAGCTGAGTAATATTCCATTGTGTAGATGTACCACATTTTCTGTATCCATTCCTCTGTTGAAGGGCATCTGGGTTCTTTCCAGCTTCTGGTTATTATAAATAAGGCTGCTATGAACATAGTGGAGCACGTGTCTTTTTTATATGTTGGGGCATCTTTTGGGTATATGCCCAAGAGAGGTATAGCTGGATCCTCAGGCAGTTCAATGTCCAATTTTCTGAGGAACCTCCAGACTGATTTCCAGAATGGTTGTACCAGTCTGCAATCCCACCAACAATGGAGGAGTGTTCCTCTTTCTCCGCATCCTCGCCAGCATCTTCTGTCACCTGAGTTTTTGATCTTAGCCATTCTCACTGGTGTGAGGTGAAATCTCAGGGTTGTTTTGATTTGCATTTCCCTTATGACTAAAGATGTTGAACATTTCTTTAGGTTTAAACAAGTTATCTTGTGGCAAACTTTCATATACAAATTCAACTATACATAGAAAAATGCATGTATTGCTGTAGTAACCAGAAACGAACTGCCCTTGAAAACTGGCTGTGTAATTCCAGTTAGTTAATTGACAATTGCAACTGTTCTGACCTTGATTGACAAAGGTTAATGCAACAGGTAAGGCTATTATCCAAACATTATTTTATTGAGACATTTTATTTCCAATTATGAAGAAACCTAGTCTATCTTCTGCCCTTACTGCTATGCTATAACGATAGATAAACATGTTTGCTAATTGTTATACAGACTCTTTATATATTCTGCACATATATGTATTCATCTGCATACATGCATACATACAGATATACAGAAGAAATATTTCAAGTATAATTTAGTTGATTTGCTTCTTTTCATTGGAATTCCTTTGAGGAACATTTAAGTAAAGAAAAATATTTTATCATTCATCTTCCTGCATTTTAGCACTTGGTCTGATTTAAGCTACAGAGTATTAAAAAGGTTTCTTCCACTTAGTCTTAAAATATATTTTCAATTATGTATACTTCTGCTCATATGATACAGGTCAAAGACTTGCATCACTGCACCAGCTCTGATTCACAGCTGGATTATGCAGAATGCTTCTCCTATTTATATACCAAAATGCCACATTTTAATCATAGGTTTTGGAAGAGGAAAACTTCTCATCCAACACCTATGAAAAGTCGCCTGAATCCTGACTGGTATATAATAGGAAATTCCATAGCAGGTGATTCTTATAATTACATATTTTCCAGCTCTCTGCCAATTCAGTCTCTATGAAATGTCACCCAATGCCACAGGGCAAGAACAGAAGCGAACAGAAACACTGAGTAATCTAAAATAAAATCTGTGCTCACAGCCCTTCAGTGTGACCATTTTGGTACATAAGAGTGGACTCTAAAATAACCACTTCTATATAAAGCTGGAAATCTTTGATTAAAAACTGTCTCCATAGTGAGTCAAAATTTAGATATCTTGAAATCATTCCTATGTATAATGAATTCCTTGTCCCGTAAAATGACAGAAACTCACTTAAAAGTAAATATTTCCTGTGTGGACACAGTTTTATGAATTAAAAAAAATGACAAAATTGCTTATTTGAGTAACATGGTTTTAAAATACCATTTACAGAGGTCATATTTCATACAAGTTATTTTCTCAGTGACTTGATTATTTGGTTCTATAAATGAAAGAATATCAAAGAAAAAAAGATGAGTCCACCAAGAACACCGTCAGCACCAGAGACATGTTCGATTGGCTGTTTTCCACTGTATCTAAGATTCAATTTGACTCAATGGCACTTCAGATTTGAATCGGTGTCTCAGTCTATTAAACTGAGCTTGCAGATAATGAAGAAAAATGCAGCCTAAATCAATATAAATTTTCAGTAAAATTCTCATGTCTGTGTTTACTATCTCATTAACTTCTCTGTCCAGAATCAAACTAATTTTGCCCACTTGCTCTGTTGGTTGCGGGATTCAACCTTTACTGAATGAGACATCTCTCCTGCCCGGCATTGTTACAACTCAAAGACAGAAGGCATAAAGATGATGATTCTTTAAATACTTCCTTGAATATTGAATATTTACGTCTTAAGGATGATATCTAAAGTTATTACAGACCATCAGGAAATTACTCTCAAAGCACCTTAAGATATGGAATATTAAAGTATACGCCAAACCAAGATTAGGGAATCAGTCTACCTGAACCATGCTTCTGTTAAAACACTTGTTCCTCACATTGATTAAGCAATGGCGCTGTCATTGCTCTCACACATAAATATACAAACATACGTGTTTATCTTGATTGACATAAAGCTTCAGTCAGCAATTGCGGTCTTTACAGTATATACTTATCAAAATGTGCATTTATCAGTCTGGTCAAATAACCTTTTAAGCTGCTTCTAAAATAAAGATTTTACTTATTTTCTGGTAATATAAGTACTTAGTTTTCAAATTTCATTACACTCATGATGTAAAGCATTACAGCCCAGCATTCCAGTACAAATTATAGGAACCCAGTGGAAGGGAAACCATCTTTGACTTAAACCCACTGTGTGGCAGGCCATAAATATGCAACTCATGAATGGGTTTCATTAATAACTGAACAATTGAATCAAATTTCATAAATTTCAAATTTCAAGCATTTAAATTGTCCTCCAGGTAAATAGAAGACCCAAATGACCTGAAATACAATACGATTTTCCCTCCCTAAGTAAATTTTGGGTTTATATTCAACTGTTCATTTTTTAAATTCATGGGCAAAATTAAATTTGCAGCCAAGAAAATTATCTAATGAAAAAAATAAAATAAGTCTCAACATGATCGCAGTGCTCTGGGATCACTATCATGTCGACACTCGCTCAATTTGGACTCAGTTAGCAAAGCTTAATTTTCAATAACGTTTTCATCTCTGAGAATGTTATATATAAAGGTCAAAGTAATACTTCCCATCCTTGTGAGACATATCATGTCAGAGATCCGGCTAATTCTATTCTTTAAAGGGAAATACTAGCTTTAATCTTAGAATAATGGAAATATTAGATTAAGCTAATTAAATCAATTAAAAATATCATACATGAGCTATGATTTAAAACAAACACAAAAGAAAAGAGAGATTTTTTCCATTGTAACCACCATTTTCTCAACTTTGCATAAAGCTAGACACGCCACTAGGAGAGAAAAGAAATGTGCTGAAAGGCAACTGAGAAAGATAAAGCCTTCATTCATTGCATAAATTAACAAAATCTGCATAAAGCTCAAAAATACTATATAAATGAAACAAATGATACAATAACCTTTGTGACTTGATGTCATCTATTTTTATTAATTAATCAAAATATGGTGGTACATGCCTACAGTGAAAGGAGTGTGGGACTGACCTGGCCGATAGACAGGGGTATAACTAAGCAAAGGGTTAACACGAATTTCAAGGATCTCAGTAAGCTTTGTGCTCCTTTTTGGACTTCATGTGCAAAACCTATGTGCACTTTAAGTATGAAAAAGACCTTTTCTTCAGCGGGCAGTGCTCTGTACTTACTGTGATCCCCTGAGCATGCTCAACTAAAATAAAGGGCAAAGTCCACGGCTATAATAAAGAATGGAGTCTACATGTAGGTGGAACAGGTTTTGTCTCCTCCCTGTTAAGAGTTAGTCTTCCTCCCAGGAGCCACGAGAACTGGCTGGATCTGCCTAGGGTACAACAGTTCCTTTTTCTTGTCTTCTTTTTCTTCAGATGATTGGTAGAGCCAAAGTTGCCTTTAAATCTGTGAAGGGTTTGGGCTTGCTTATCCTTTCTCTACTGCCCGCACCCCCACCAGGAAGGTGGTAGACCTCCATGCAGGAATACCTCAAAGAGCGAAGCTTTCTTCCTCCTCTTCCCCATGCTCCTCCCCTGGCAACGGTTTCCAGATGGACTGCTCTCTTGCCCGGAAGTTTTCTTTTGAAACGCTAACAAATTGTCTGTCCTTGGGCTTCCACTTCAGTCCTTTTAATTTTTTTCATTAATGATATCAAAAACTCCAAGATGGACACCTAACAGATTTTTATGCTATCGTGTGATGGCTCCTCCAGGACTCCTCAAGATTCCTGGGAATACCTCTTTCATGCCTTTCTTTATTTGGAACAGAATACAAATCCCTCCCTATGACCCTAGATGGTACGACTACACTGAGAGTTCCACAAATGTTCTTCCAAGCTTTCCTCTCAGATGCTACAGGTTCAGGTCAACCAACACTAACAGCAGCAAGATTACTTTATATCGGTTTCTTTCAAAAAGTTAAAGGGTTTCTTTATGTTCCTCATCCTATAATCCAGGAATCTATCCATTGCAGACTGCCTGAACCTATTACATAGCTTGAGATGTCAGGTACTGAAAAAATTATCTAGCCTTATATATTTTACTCTAGTCCTCTTAAAATGTAGTTCATAGACCACAAACATCAGAATTACCCAGAATGGTTTTGTGTTTGTTTTGTGGTGTTTCTAGACATCTTACTCTGATCCCAGTCTGGCCTCAACCTAGAGATCCTGCTACCTTAATTTCAGGAACTCTTGGAAGTCATCACAAAGCTGTGCCCAACCAAATCCCAAAATGCAGGTTCTTTTATCCATCCAATACACTACAATAAAGTTGTGCTCTATGAAAATCTGACCAAGAAAATAGAATTTCACGGAAACCCTGTGTTTTAGACCTCTGACCTACAACTTAGATTTTTTTTTCGGTCTAAGGTATATTTAAGTATCAAAACCTTTCCCCCTCAAATAATCAAAAGAAATGGCGGTGCTCAGAATCCTTCTTCTGAAAAGCCAGGTGAGCATGTAATTGAGTCTAGAAAGCTGACTCGGTTGTGCGCACCCATGGCAGAGCCTCAGGAATCTCAGAAGACAGCAGAATCCTGGGAGGGAGGGGTCTGGGAAAGTCCTTCGATGCACTCACAGGACTTTCGAGTGTTTACCTCTCTTCTTAGTAGCTGTGTCGAGCAGAAACAGCTTAGATCATGTTCTACTTCACACGTTAAACTCATGTTCAGATTGCATGGCACGCGTGACTTTGTGTGCACTTTAAAAACAATTGGTTTAAAGACGGAAGTGAGTGATAGAGACTAGTACTGGAGAAGCAGGAATAGGCTCTGCTTCCAGATATGTTTTAAACAGTACTGAAGTTTTGCTGACATGTCCTCCTACCTCAATCTTGGGCCAACTTTGTAAACATAATTCCTAATCCTTTGAGCTCTAATCCTTTTGAGAATGACTGTGTTTTTCCCTCCTCTATTTTACCCTGGTGTTTTCCGGGATAAATCTTAAATCTGAGGTCAAGTTCAGCCTTTCTCTTTGCTTGCCATGTGGCCTTGGTAAGTTCTCTGAACTTGCTAAGTTTTACCTTGCTCCCTTCTGAAGGAGGGGCAAAATGGCCCTAGGAAATTAAGCATCCCTCAGATTCTATATGGTGAATATCGGCACAAGTCTAAGCTGATTAATCCTAGAGCATCACTGAGTTAAAGAAGGAAGACATCTCTTAGAGGCTACAGAAAACTGAGTTCAAAGGCTACACTGTGACCTGCCTCTTCTTGTGCCTTTGTATTCCTTCAGAGTGGCTAGCACCTCCACAAACACACTTACCAGAGGAATGTCGAATGAACTAAGGGGAAATGCCCTGCTCCCCCTGCACGTGGTATCTTCCTAACAGGTGAGTGGTTATAATAAGTTGGAGAAAAGCTGATAAATTAATGGATTTTGCCTCTGGGAGTACTTTCCATTTTACATTTAAATTTTAAAAGTTCCAAGTAGAAACACACGTAAAGAAAACAAAAATGCCACAGTTCTAACACCCCTTTAAACTTCCACAGCGCCTGATATCTAGGCTTCTACACCTGGCTACTTTCTAATCCCATCCAACGGACAATGAGAAAAAAACCTAGGGCTAAGTGCTCTTCTCCCTGAATCCAAAGCCTGTGCTCCATTTGATGGGGAAGGCTGCCTCTCTGTGGCAGAATACAGTCGTGTCATGTTTGCTGGGGGACAATATTAGATCTCACTCCTTTTTAAACATCTAAAAAAAATCTGCATAATACTCAAAAGCACAAGTTACACTATTTTGACCATGGTCATGTTTTTGCTTCATGTTTAAAAATGTCTTTGAACCTTAGGAAGCAGCCCTCCTCACCTAGGAAAGACGGAGGCAGCATTTGTACAAGTAGCAGATATTCTCTGACATAGCCTCGCTCAAATAGAATGGTCACATTAGCTGTCTCTTTTGAAAATAGAAGTCATTATTCACTTTACACTGAGTGACCTCTACTGGTCAGAAAGACACATTAATAGACATCATCCCCACCAGAAAGCAGCTGGTGTCTTAATTTTGCCAACAACTGACTCACATATACTGTGTCATACATGTGGCCTGCTAGTCACTCACAATAAAACCATACAGGGATGTAACAGAGCTCAGATACTGAAGACAAGCATGTAGATCAGGTAAATAAATTTCACAAAAACTGGTTTCTTGTTCTTCCTCATGGTGACCATTTTTACTTGAAAGGAAAGTATTCATAAAAGGTCTTACTAGGAAAGAAACATACTCTATAACAAAAGCACTTTCAATATTTTGATGTTGTTAACTATACAAAAGCTGAAAGACAGATTTATGCACTGTTAAATGAAAGCCAGTTTCTCTTCATCATAAACATGTGCTTCACTACTCTGCAGAAATAAAGGATTTATTTAATTAAGAAAAAAGACACAGAATTAACATCTACATCTCTAAAGCAGAATTTTATTTTTCTTCCAGAAACCAAAAGAACTATAAGACAACAATGAGCAAGTAGCGGTAAATCTTTTCCTACAAGTTCCATCACTAGTGTTACACAGACACCAGTATAGAAAGAGCGGGTTATTTCCTTACGGTTTTAACAGAGGTCAAAATGTGATGTGTAGCAATAGAAACACCAAAGAAGGCTACCTGCAAAAAGTTTTAATAAAGAATATTGTTATAAATCTTGCCTGCTAATTATTATAATATCTCCTTCCCTTCTTTATTTTTCACTCTTTTTAACGATGTCCAGGGGGTGGGGAGAAACAATTTGGTTTCTGCTTCAGCTGAAATCTATTTATATGCAAATAACTTATCCATTATTACTGTGAGAAGAGACTTGTGCATAAAGAGAGAAATAAATTATCACTAGAAGCCATTAATGAAATCTATTTCAAAACAACATTTTACAAGAGCCCTCACTCATGTAATATTTGTTTAAGCCTGGAGGGAAAATGGTGAAATTCTGCACATAGATGAAACCTGATACCACAGTATTTCCCATGCCAGTTTGCTTTGTATAATGCATTTATCCTTTGCTTAGAAATGACAAATGGAACTCCAGGACATCTCTTCAGAGAACTTCATCAGTGAAATCAAAGCCTGTGTGTTTATCGTGTAATTGCCAGACTTTGCAGTGTTCTCTCTTGCCACTGTTGCTACTCTTCTGGGTTGGAAATATTAACATTATTTTTTGCACTATAACAGTAGCAATGTACAATTGGATAAGTTTAAGAAGAAAGAGGAGTCTTATAAAGACAACTTGAGTTTCAGGAGAATAAGATGACCATAACTAAGAGGCCTACAATATAATTTGATACATCTTGTCCCTTTCTTGTTTGGATTTCTCTGTTCTTTAGTTTATAGTTTCCTTTTTTGGAGGAGAAAAAAGTATCCTTCTATTAAAGTTGCTTCTATATTTTTCTTCTGTCATCCTCTTAATTCTGTATTAGATATCAAAGGTGGAACTGAAATCCTTCATCTGGATATAAGTTCATACTTTCTTAGACTTTACTTTTGACCTTTTTTTAATTGCAACATGATTCTCTGATATTCCTAATGTTTTCTACTTTTTATCTCCCATCTTTGAACATGGTACTTTGTAGGGACATAATCATACTTTCTCCAGTAACTGTGTCCTATTAAACACTATGTCCTACTAAACAATTAGTCTTTAACCCGTGGGTTATGTGACATCTATACATTTACTGTCTTCATATGTGTGAGTATGAGGTTTTCTGCTTTGTAATCGATTTGTCTTGATCTTATGTGAAAGCCATGCTTTATGAATATACATTTGTCATGTGCAATGCAGCGAATACTCTAATTCTTCATAATTTCTCTTTTTAGCTTTCTCTGTACTTTTATTTTTACATATATTCCAGTGCATTTATCAATTTATTTAAAAATATTCCAACAGGAATCATAAATCATCTCTCTCACTATTAAAGAGCTGGCTTTATAACATGAAGCAATACCACATAAAACTGGTAGCACTTGTTGCTCTTGCCAGAGCCCAGGTTCAGTTTTCAGTAACCATGTGGTGGGTCACAGCCATCTGTAACTCCAGTTCCAGGAGATCCTCCTGATCTCAGGAAACAGAGGCACTCATACAGTTTACATGTGTGCATGCAGACAAAGTAATTATATACATAAAATAAAAGCAAAAATAAATTGCTCTAAGGTACTATAACCTTTAGATTATCTTTTCTTCGAGGGTTTCTCTTTCTTCTGTGTTCCTATCTGACTTTATCAAGAAGATACAGTATAAATGAGTATTTTTGTGGCCAAACAGAGGTGAACAGAGAATTCATTAAAAAAAAAAACAAAACCAACATGGCTACAGAGGTGATAGACCATAATGGTAGAAAATACAGTGTCTTCAAGAAATGATGCTGGAAACCTAGACGTCCACACGATGGAGAATAAACTACATCCATATAGCCCTCGCCATATTCAAGGGTCTATTAAAATAAATCCAGGACTTTAACATAAATCCTGAAACTTTGAAACTGCCAGAGAGAAATGTAGGCAAGATATTTCAAAATATCAGTATTGAGAAGGGATTTCTGTAAAGGATTACAACAGCCCGGGAAATAATAATCTAAACTGACAAATGGAATTACATGAAATTAAGTAATTTCTACACAGCTAGGAAACCAACTGAGTGAAGAAGACTGCGGAAGAGTAGGACACCTTTGCCTTTTATAATTCTAATCGAAGATTAGAACCTAGAATCTATGAAGAACTCAAATGCTCATGTCAAAAGAAGCAAGCAACCCAGTCAATAAACAGGCCAATGAATTAAACAGACAGCTCCCAAATTAAGAAATACACATGGTCACTAGTGTTTGAAAAAGTGTTCATCTTTAGCCACATGAGAAACATAAATTCAAACCTCTCTTTCCCAGTGAGAATGGGTGCCATCAGGGAAACAGGGGGGGTTGTCTGCGTAAGAACATAGCTTATAATGGGAACAGAGCCTGCCCCACATGTGGCCCATACATATACAGCCACCAAACTAGATAAGATGGATGAAGCAAAGAAGTGCAGGCCGACACGAACCGGATGTAGATCTCTCCTGAGAGACACAGCCAGAATACAGCAAATACATAGGCGAAAGCCAGCAGCAAACCACTGAACTGAGAATAGGACCCCCGTTGAAGGAATCAGAGAAAGGACTGGAAGAGCTTGAAGGGGCTCGAGACCCCATATGAACAACAATGCCAACCAACCAGAGCTTCCAGGGACTAAGCCACTACCCAAAGACTATACATGGACTGACCCTGGGCTCCAACCTCCTAGGTAGCAATGAATATCCTAGTAAGAGCACCAGTGGAAGGGGGGAAGCCCTTGGCCCTGCCAAGACTGAACACCCAGTGAACGTGACTGTTGGGGGGAGGGTGGTAATGGGGGGAGGATGGGGAGGGGAAGCTTGTATAGAAGGGGGGGGGTTAGGGGGATGTAGGCCCGGAAACCAGGAAGGGGAATAACAATCGAAATGTAAATAAGAAATGCTCAAGTTAATAAAGATAAAGAAAAAAGATAGTTTATTCAAGAGCAAAGTATGAGTAGCCTTGGCCCCGTAACTCATAACATTAATTTAGGATGTGTGTGTGTGTGTGTGTGTGTGTGTGTGTGTGTGTGTGTTTGGGGGGTGAAAAAGATTGTTGCAAGAAACCTTATTGCCTACAGAGTAAATTTAAGCATTTACCAAATGCTTTTGTTTGGACACTTGTACGCTGGTAGCAGCAAAGCAGGGAATCTCGGGAAACTTCGGCATAATATGAGGACATTCTTAGTTTTGGGGTCAGTGTAGGTAGCACTCTGCTAAGAATATATTTTAAATGCTTTGATAATCACAACAATATGAGGTCAGATGTAGAGTTGGGGCAATATAAAGTTTTTCTAGGATCAAAACTAGTCTAAAATAATTCGTCTCTGCATACAAAAGTTTAACCTCCATAAAATGATTTTCAGCCATTTGGCCTTGTAGATTTCTCTTCTTATCTTTTCATTCTTTTTAGCATTTTTAATTCTTTTGAGATTATGATATTATTACATTTTGTTCGGTCTTTCCTTTTCTCCCTCTAAACTGTCCCACATGACTCCTCACCCTTGCTCTCTATCAAATCTTTGGGATATTTTACTTTGTGTGTTTGTATAAATATATATTAAATATACATATATATTACATTAAACATGTAAATATACTCTTCTGCATATGAATAATGTTAGTTGCATGTATGATTTGCATCCAATTGTTGTCCACAGCTACAACCATCATGGCATGGCCACACTTAGAATAGTGGCAAGCATATGTACCTTCAGGAAAACCAACAGTTATCTAGTTGTGCTTAAGATCTGCTCAACAGGAAGCAAATTGTGCCCAGGACTGGACATCTGTCCAGTCATCCAAGGTTGGTAATATAATACATCCATGGATCTTGGAGGAGATTCCACAACCACTACTTTACCAAGCAGCAAATTCCTCATTGCATTCTAAATATTTATCCTTCTACCCACTTTTAAGGGTAGCTCTCACCCTTCATTAAGGGAACATCTCTTTATAACAGATGGAGTCCATTACCAAAAACCACAACCACTTTAAATGCAGAGCTGTGGAGCCTAGTTCCATCTGATAAGTCTATGAAACACTCCTGTACCAAAGGTTCAGGGATCGCTGTAGAAGAGGGAGCAGAAAGATTGTAAGACCCAGAAGAACAGGGAGTTTGCATTGAGACTGTGTCTCCTAGAAATTTCAGAAAAGCTGAGGGCATAAAGTCCTACTAACATGGCTACTAAGCATGACGTGGACTAGGCGACACCAACTGGCATGCTAACATAGAAGGGGCAAGATCACAGCCTCAACTTCAGAGAGAATAACTAAGGAATGCTGCTGGGAAGAACGATCTTCCCTAGAAAAGAGAACACCAACTGCTCATCTAATACCAAATGTAGATTTCTTTCTAAAGCAGGGTCTCATGAATCCCAGGCTGGACTCCCACTCACTAGGTAGCCAAAGACAGCCATCGACTTCTGATTCCTCCATTTCCCCTCAAATGCTAGAAATAAAGGCACATCCGATTATACTGTGGAAAACTGAAAATGGCTGTAACTTTTATTTTCTTCTTGTTGTTGTTGTTGTTATTGTTGTTGTTGTTGTTATTGTTGTTGTTGTTATTTTATTTACTTAAAATCCAGTCACAATTGCAAATCATACTCCTTCTCCCTCATCTCTAAGAGGGTGATCCCCCACTTCTTTATTTTTTGTGAAGAAAATGCGTATTAATCAATAGATAAAAATGCTCATCCTGAAGGAAATCAATCCCACCAATATTGACTGACTGTGAAACAAATTAATGATTACCCACATAGCGAGCGAGTATCATTATCTGTTAGGGCTGTAACCCATACAAATCCCAGCACTGCCACCTCGCCATGTCTCCATGTTCAGCAGGAAGAAATTATGAAGAGTTGTTGTTTCAGTTCCCTAGGCTTGGGGGCTGGAGGTGGTTATTCTAAGGTTGTCTTTCTTAGGAATTTAGTAATGATCAGAATTTAATAGGATGTAGCTAGAATTGATTGTTTAGCCATAGTCACATTTGGTAGAAATCCTATTGATACGAAGTTGAAGTTATAATTTCTTACATTGGTACAGAATCAAGGTTTTCACTGGTATAAATTTTTTCCATTGGCACAAAAATTTTAAAAATACAGAGCATAGACCCAGTCTTTCTATAAATAGTGTTACAAACTGATCTGAAATTATTAAGCATATCAGTTAAGGGCCAGATAGCAAATTCTTGGCTCTGAGTTAATTGCTAGGGTGTTTGTAAGATATTTTATTTAGAACTAGCTAGAAGTAGTTAACAGACAAAAGTCAAGATTACTTTACATAGATAGATTTCAAAAACATCAGAAATGCACAAAATGTGATATTTAATGCTATTTATTCATGTTGTTGAGACATATATGCTTCTAGCAGCTCGCCTTTAAACAATTCAAAGAAGAAACTGAGCATCTCTACCTCCAGGTAAGGTTGAATGTTGAGGCTAGGTAGCCACTGGGCCAAAATTGCCAATTTCTTCTACAAACCTGTACTGTTCATCAGAGGACACAAGTTACAGGTTAGGACAGCTTAGTTCTGCTGAGACAGAATATGCTAGTCCTTAATATTTCCTGTTTCCAAGGTCTCTCACATAATTCTGGGCCAGAAGGCTGTAGACTGACACTCCAACATGCTGACATACAGGGACTGTATAGGTACGCAGCTGTCGCCACAATCTGTCTCAGTTCTGGAAGCTGTGTTAGACTTCCTATATTATAAGATGATATTAGTCATTCTCAGATTTCTGACAGAATTGAAGACTAGTTATAGTTTCATAGCCAACCTAGGCTCTTTAGCATTGAGAGAACATATTTGAGAGGATAGCTTTCAGATAGTATACAAGCTGAACCCATAATAGACCTGGAATTATAAGCCTTTTAAAAGTTTGGATAGATAACAGAATGTTCAATTTAATTGAAAAAATAATGGACTGAATGTTATGTGTATCTTATACATTTTAAGCTACAAAACGGTAATAGTTATGCTCAATTTATATTTGAGAGAATAAGTTTTTTTGTTGGACAGAAAGGGTAAAATGTGGTAGAATTTCCACCCAATAAACTTACAGGAAACCAATTACTGGGTGAGTAGGTGGGACTTCTGAGCCAGGAAGAGGGACATGGAGGCAGGAGAAATGAACAGCCCTCTTGGATGGCAGAGAGCAAGGGATTCAGACATAATATAGGAACCTGGAGGTTGTCAGTTTGAGTGGTAGATCCTCTTGCTACCAGAGAATTTCTAATAGTTTGTATATTAAGATGCTCGGTTCTGTGCCCAGTGATTGTGTTAACTGTTGATTCTAAACTAAAACAAAACAAAACAAGAAAAACAAAAAACAAACAAACAAACAAAAATACCAAGACAGCAATCTGTCTCTTCAGTGTTCTAGAGCTATTAAATGAGGTAAGGTGAACAGTAGCCACAATGAACTTGGGAAGATGCAATAAAATATTTCACAAGAGCAAAGAGAATTGATCCAGTGGACTTTTTATGCCTAAGGTAAGTATACTTGGAATAAGTCCTATACGGTATGCCCCAAAAGCAGAAATCTGGGGGAATCAAAGAACCTATAAGTTAATGATGAAGTTTTTATGACACAACAAGGGTGTTATTAGTCAAATTGATAGCAAATGCAAATTATGAAATCCAAGAACATAGATAAAATTAAATTTTCGGGGTTGGGGATTTAGCTCAGTGGTAGAGCGCTTGCCTAGGGAAGCACAAAGGCCTGGTTGGGTCCCCAACTCCGAAAAAAAAAGAACAAAAAAAAAAAATTTTTCCTTTCCTCCTCCTCCTCCTCCTCCTCCTCCTCCTCCTCCTCCTCCTCCTCCTCCTCCTCCTTCTTCTTTTTCTCCTTTTCTTGGACCTGAGCACTGAACTTAGGACCTTGCACTTGCTAGGCAAACACTCTACCACTGAATTAAATCCTCAACCCCAAATTTTATTTTTTTTTTTTTTTACCATCACAAATAGTCACTGGTTAGCCTAATGGCATAATGTATTAGAGAGAATTATCAGTAAGTATTCAGCATCTCTCCTCTATTCTGTTTTTACATTGTCTGTAATGATTAGATTCTAGGGTCACTACAGTGCCAACAAATGAGATGTCCATCATCTAGGGAGAAAACCATATGAAATTCTCACCATTTCTGTTGGCCAATTGACTGGTGCCCCCTCCATGCATGTCTTGCTTAGGCAATCATTTTGCTACAATTTCATGAGTGCTGCTCCCTTTCACATAAGAGAAACTCTCTTAGCAGAGTCCAGATCCTATAGTTCTTACAGCCCCTTTACTGTGTTTTCTACCTTATTGCCTGAGCACTTGATACACTAACTGAGACCTGGAACACCAATTCTCTGCATTTTTGACAAGTTATAGATTTTTGTAATAGCCTCCATTGGCTGTGAGTTAGAGGTGGGAGCGAGAGGACTGAAAATTATATAAATACAGTTTACTCATGTATAACATTCTCAAAAATTTTTAAAAATAATTAAAACAATAAGATGGAGTGATTTATAAAGACATTCAGAAGCCCAGAACAAAAAAAGAGTAGACATTATAGCTATCTGTATCTCATTGTCTAAAGCTCAATGTCTGTAATATAAATCAACATCAAGCAAATACTCTCTTCCCATATGCACAGAAAAGAGATATGATGTGACAATTGTCAGCATTTTTGCCATCATAAATTACTAGGTTCTAAAATGTTATTATAGGTGGAGCATTTCCTGCTTCACATTACTTGTGGCGAGGAAAGAATCCTCGCAATAGAATAAACACAGGAAATCCATCAGCAATGCTTTCATTATAGATCTACAAGTATCTGAGCAGAGCCAGGTAGGGTCTTCTCCCAGTATTTGGGAGAAGATATAGTACCAAAAACTTGACTCCTTAAATACCAGTTGTCAGCAGCATACAGTGTGCTTCTCTCAAATACACCATCCATAAATTCATTGTACCATCTAAATGTATAATTTGGCCTCTAGAAATGTATCAAGAGCTACTCCAATGTAAAGTTATCTGAAACTTTGGTAGAGAATTTCTGCCATAAGAAAGTATATCTTTTTAAAAATTGTTTTAGACTTATGTCAAATCTGCACTCAGGTTTATAAACTATGGCTCGCCTCTTAAATCTACTCCCTACTGTAGCTCATACCATTATTATGGAATAATAATATATTTCTTATTTAAATACCTAGGACCAGTAAACTACCTGTCTATCAAAATACATATGGGAGTTCCCAGGTCTTTCATTGTTTAGAAGGGGAAAAAGCCTATTAGAAATTGTAATTACTGAGAAAGAAGAACTGGAGGATTATCTAGTCAGATAAGGGGACCATATTACTAAATAGATAATGAGAAAAAAATACCATTTTACTAGGGTTTCTGGACTGTAAAGAAAGTCATAGTCTAAACTGTAGGTCATGACCACTTTGGGGGTCATGTTTCAGGTAACCTGCATATAGATGTTAACATTATGAACTATACCTGTAGCACAATTATAGTTATGAAGTAGCAATGAAATGAATTTATAGTTTGAGATCATCATAACTTTAGGACCTATATTAAAGGGGCACTGCATTAGGAAGATTGTTCTCAACTACTGGTCTAATATCATCTGCAAAGTAAGAATCCTATAAGAAAGAGATAGAAAAACACCTTGTTGTATATTATATAGAAAGCACGTATGAAATATAAATAGAAATGATAGCTAGAGACAACAAAAGAGTGAAACAGAAATAATGGTAAGGGTTAACAAAAGGAATGCTAAACTCAGTCCTACATTTTCCAGTCTCAAAGTCATTTCTAAACATCTTTGCTACTGAGATAAAATGGCTAATGTCATCCTATATTCTATGCATTTAAAATAGAGACACATGATGAATATTACATACTGAGAATAAAACATATATAATAATTATGTATATAAGTAAAGTCAAAGCATAAATATTATTAACTACAAAATTTTTAAATCAAGATTTTAGGAGAATGTTCCACTGTATAATTCTTGTGTTGTCATCTTATCACTAAGAATATAAACTCTAAACTAATCTTATAAATATATGGCTAAGAAAGATTACTTTGAACTCTGAAAAGACAAGAAATGGGAAAAGACAATGAAGAGTTCATCATTATTTTATTGAATTAGAAATGTCTTTGTTGTGACCAAATAGCGTCTTTAAGTTGTTAAAGAAGAAAACTTATTTTGCTCAAGACCGTGTAGGTTTCAGCCCACAGTCAGCTGGATCATTGTTTTCACTCAAGCTGCATAGTAGAAGCATCATGAGAGAACAGCATGGTTTAATACAAGAAGGAGATAGTGGAGGAAAGAAAAAGAAGGTAAAGAAGGAGGAGGAAGAATAGAAGGAGAAAGAAGGAGGAGGAGGAGAAGGAGGAGGAAGAGGAGGAGGAGGAGGAGGAGGAGGGTGAAGGAGGAGGAGGAGGAAGAGGAGAAGGAGGAGGAGAAGGAGGAGGAGGAGGGGGAGGAGGAGGAGGAGAGAAGGAGGAGGAAGAGGAGGAGGAGGAGGAAGAGGAGGAGGAGGAGGAAAAAGAAAGAAGGAGGAGGAGGAGGGGGGAGGGGGAGGAGGAGAAGTGGTTCATCTCCATAGTAACCAGTGAGCAGAGACAGATAATAAAAATTGGCAGCAAGACATACGCATCACAGGCATGTTTTTGTGAACTACTTCCTCCTATTAGGCCACACTTTCCACACCATTCCAGCACCCACATTAAAACTCTGTGTGGTGACTACTTGTCACCACAACACTAGGAAAGAAGAGACAGGAAATCTCTAGTCCCCATGGGCTAGTCTTCTTGGCTCATCATGGACTCCAGGTATCAATAGACACTGTCATGCAAATAATAATGGCTAGTTTCTAGAGTACGGCACCTGAGATTGCCCTCAGGTGCTCAATTCATGTGTACTTCAACACACATAGACTCACACAAAACACACACACACACACACACACACACACACACACACCACTGCCTTTTTGTGAGAGCCTTTAAAGTCTTTATAAACACCAGAGCTATGAAGCAGATATTGATATTTACTAATAAGTCAGGAGAAAACAATACTGAAAACAGATCTTTTTTAAAACCAAGTGTAAGTAGTTAACCTTTTTCTGATATGGTTTTGGTCTCTCTATTCCTTCAGGTCTCACTCCTTACTGAATAATGCACTATTAATTTTAGGTAGTAATACGACTGCCAACCAAAATAAAGGCCTAGGTATACGTCCTAGGAAAGTTACACTGGAAGTAAATTAAGCTAAGCAATTTTAAATGTCAGCAGAAAAGTATTAAGTGGAGGTGGCTTTTAAAACTGTGACAATAGTTCTAATCAAAATACCACAAATGGATGTTTGAAAGTTTCCCATTAAATAACAAAATCTCTCGTTCAGAGAAGACAGTACTTGGGGAATCGGATTCTAAATTTAGGGAAACTTTGAATAAACATTATTATTTGTATTTTAAGCCTTCTAATTAGTTTTATTAAGGTAAACATTATTTTCAATAAAGTGACATATTTTAGACTAGAATGAATAGTAGCAGAGTTGCCAGGTTCATTCCTATATATAGTAGAATCCAGTCTAGTGACCAGACAGTTAACACCTCATCTCTATTTAGTCCCTTTGTACCTGTATTTTACCTCCCACTCCTGTGAAACTCCTGACTGCAGACAACTGAAGATTTTTTCCATAAAAATAATACATGAATAAATGAATGAATGAGTGAATGAATGAGTGAGTGAGTGAGTAAGTGAGTGAGTGAGTGAATAAATGAGATCCTATCTGGTATCCATTTTGTTTCTTTCTTTATCTTTTAAGCCGGACTGCTTCTTGGTTTATCTTAAATCTCTCTCTCTCTCTCTCTCTCTCTCTCTCTCTCTCTCTCTCTCTCTCTCTCTCTCTCTCTCTCTGTCTCCCCCCCATACCTTTCTTTGGCTCTCTCTCTCTCTTTTTTTTTTTTTTCATTTGGATGGATAAGGGAAAGAGATAGACAAGTATTCAGGGATCTATTTTGAGTAACATAAAGCCTGTTTAGCTCATGCACTACATAGGAATCCTAATCACTGAACCTTGAGCACTTTACCTTATTTATACAAACAGAGAGTCAAGAAAAGTCAGGAAGATTAACGACAATATAGTCCCAGAGTATTGCCTAGAGTGGTCCTTTGGTTGCAGTTCATTCTTTCATGAACTGTCATTACTCAGCGGCTCAGAGAGTGGCAGAATCAATTGACTACAGTGAGATGTGAGATGGGGAAACATCTTGAAGTACACAAGGGCACTACTCATGATTGGCATGTGTTTGGATATCATCCTATTGTTTCTCTCCCAGAGTAAGAAGTTTCAGAGCAGGCCCTGAGTGTCTGCTCTCTGGAAAAGGACACATTTGTACATGTGGCTTGAGAGGAGAGACGTTAAAGGTTTAAAATGTTACCCAATATACATGGTTTTGAAAATTCTATTGGATAAAATCAAATAATTCTTTGGAAAGGAAAGTCTATGACAGGATGTGGTAGAAAACGCTTTATTTTCCTAATAACCTCACCATACATATAATATTTAATCCGTGAATAATTTCTACTCATCCTTAAAACTAATCCAAAGACTGCATTACCTCATCTCTAAAAGTCTCTTTATCTGGTGCACAACTTCCTCATACAATGTGTCCAGAGTGGCCACTGGCAGCTGCTTCCTCCAACTTGTACCACAGAGGACTCTCAAACACCAGAAGAGACTCTGGATAAATCTAGTTCACATCCTAGGTTTTTTTCTGCTTCTTTACAAACTGCTCTGTTTTAAAATTGGCTAGCATCTAGACAATTCTCTCTCTGGGACAGACAGTGCTTTGATTCATCTAATCACGATGAACAAAACACTTCAGAGGAACAACAGGTAAAAACTGATCAAAGGCTATCACAGAACCGCTCATTCCCTGTAAGAGCTCAAGTAACAACCTAATATTGCCTGTGAGGCCTTCAGATCTCTGCTTGAAGAGGGAGCATTTCAGTTCTGTGGGTTAATCCGGCACTCTCTGTAACAGCTGCTTGATGATAATGATCAGGGAGAACGAGGAAGGAACAGAACAAAAGTAGAGGGGAAAGCAGTATTCTAAGCACCTTCCATTTTGTCAGCAGAAGGCTTGGGTTTCTAGACACCCGCTAATGCACAGGCAGGCTATGTCCATGCAAATTCTCCTTTTGCATCCTTTCTTTTTAAACCAATTCTCCTTAATCCATCAGGGAGGAATACATATATAAAAAGGGCAAGCCATCTGGGTTTCTACACTAAGGAATCTTAAACATGGAATTTGCATATGGTATTTATTCTCCCTTACTAAAACCTTATAAATGCCTCGGGAGGGGAGAGTTTGTGATTAGCTTTGAAATACCTTGTGTTAAGGGTTCACGGTGTTGGTATCCTCTGTTCTCACAAAAAGAAAAAGGAAGGAAGGAAGGAAGGAAGGAAGGAAGGAAGGAAGGAAGGAAGGAAGGAAGGAAGGGGAAAGGAAAGGAAAGGAAAGGAAAGGAAAGGAAAGGAAAGGAAAGGAAAGGAAAGGAAAGGAAAGGAAAGGAAAGGAAAGGAAAGGAAAGGAAAGGAAAGGAAAGGAAAAGATCATAGAATGCCAAGATAATTCACAGGGAAAATGAACTTTGTCTCACATTTGCAGATTCCTCTTAACCTCCCTTTTTGTTTCTATAGATTTCAGTCTTCTTTGGCTTGTGATTTTTTTCTCAAGTTGTTATTTGTACAATAATGGCACCCTACGATGCTGAAGAGTTCCTGGAGTTTGTCACTGTGATTTAAATTGGGACTTTTGTCTCCAGCTGTCAGACTCCCTGCTTCCCTCCCTTAAACTCTCCAGTGTTTTCTTGCTTTCCATCCCATTCTCCCTTTGTTCCCATTTAACACATGGATTTTGGGGGCCAATGAGCACCTAAGTTGGCTACATCAAAGTGTGAGGGACAGCAAAGGAAAGCTGGAGCTATCAGCACAAGGGAAGATTAAACTTTTTTTATTGCAATAGAGAAAAATAATATTTGAGATGAGGGATAAAGAATACTAAGTAAATCATCATTTTGGGAGTAATAAAAGCTAAAGTTCATGAAGTTTTTTATACATGGTGCCGCATTTATCCTCCCAGAAGTAGGTCAATGAGTTTGAGGTCAGCCTAGCTTGCCTAGTAAGTTTCAGGACAGCCTGGAGTAGAGAGTAAGACAGTGTTCCAAACTAAATAAATACAAAATAAAGATACATTTCAGTAGGTGAACTGGAACAGGTCTTGGATGTGAGTCTAGGTTGTTAGATTAATTTCAGTGATTGATATTAGATTAGAAGTGAACATTTTAGCATGAAGGATCTATATATCAGTCAACTGTCCATCGTTGTATCAAACACAAGTCAAAGAAAATCAAAGTAGTAGGGTTCTTTCACTTCAGTTTCATGCCTAAATGTGAGGGCCTGTGTGTATGAATATACCCTGCGTAACTGTCTGGGGCCAAGAGAAGACAAAAAGGGTATGGACATCCTTGGGATTAGGATTAAAGGAGTTTGTGAGCACCTCCCCCACCCCCCACGCTATGAGCTAGGTGTTAGCAACCCAAATCCAGTTTCTCTGCAAGAACAGTCCCATGGAAAACGAATTTTGCTCAAGCTTTCCACAGTTTGGCAGTACAGGAAGGGTAGAAAATCATGTCAGTAAAAACAGGTGGTAGAGGAAGTTGCTAACATCCTAGGGACACAAAGCACAGTGGGGGAGGGAAGGTAGGGAGAAAGGAAACGAGAGGGAAGAGGAGAGGAGGGCAGGGAGGGAGTGAGTGAGGGGGAGAGACAGACAAAGACACAGAGAGTTGGGGGAGGGAAGGAGAGAGCAAGGGATGGTGGACAGGGAGGGAGGGAGAGAGGGAGGGGGAGAGAGAGAGACAGAGAGAGAGAGAGAGAGAGAGAGAGAGAGAGAGAGAGAGAGAGAGAGAGAATGGTGTTTCTTCAAATACATGCTCTCAGTGATCTTTCCCCAGATCCTATGTCCACCACCTCACAACACTGAAACAAGCTGGAGGCAAAGCTTTCTACGGCTTTTTATTGGAAACTCCAGATATAAGAGTAACAAGATACAAATAAAATAAAATAGAATAAATAGAATAAAATACAAAACCTAAGTCAAAGAGTGAATTCTGGAATATATTTGTGTATCACATCCTATGTATTAACTTACCTTAAAATGCTTCAGCTCGGTGTAGTGTACTGTGATGGTGGTTGTGGTGTGTCTGTACCTGTGTGTATGCTTGTGTCTAATTTTGGTCTAATCTACAAGAGCTTTTGGGACAAGGTCTAAAGATGAGTGTGTATTATTCAGACACTGGGAAGGCTGGGGCAGGAGAATCATGACTTTGTTGTTTGGGGTTAATTTTAATCATCTTAATTAAAAATAATATAGACTCCGGGTTTATATAATATATAAACTACAAAATCCAGAATTCATATTTCCCAATGATCTTTAGCGCCATCTGTCTTTGGAAGTTTGTAAATGAGTAAAAGAGATAGTATAGAAAACGAATCTGTCTCACAGCAACTTGTGTATGTAAAAACATCTCCTAGGCCCCACACCTCAGTGAGACATCAAGCAAGGAATTGTACCATCTCCTATCAGTCTGAAGGGCAGCTGGATTTCCACGCTAGTAAACCATCAAGAACTTCCCCAGCATACCTAAATGATGATGAGCTCAATTAAAATTATGTGGAAGCCTATATGATTGATTAGAGCCACCTTTACTTGAATAAACACCAATATTCTGAAAAATTTCCTATTATTCTTACTTTCTACTGTTAGCAGTGTGAAAATATAAGCATATGAATTCCCCTTAAATACCGTCAACTTATTTTATACCAATTAAACTAGGTAAAAACTAGGGCTGAGGAGATGGATGGCTCAACTGTTAGGATAACTTGCTGTTTCCTCTGATGACCTGAATTTAGTTTTCAGCATTCATACTCAATTGTGCAAAAATGCTGTAACCCCCACTCTAGGGATCTGACACATTCTCTAGTCTGTAAGGACACTTGCATATATGTCAAACATATATACACACCACTTTTAGTACATAATATTTAATATATAATCAATATATTATATATTACATGAAAATTATATATTATATATTATATGATAAATTCTTAAATAGCAATAAAATAAAGGACATCAAAACAAAATTGTCTGACAGAGGATGTAGCTGGCGGAAGAAATTAGAATAACTTTGAAAAAATATCAGTAATGTCTATTTGATGTAATGGTAATTTGAGCTAGTAAATAAATGTGCTAATATAATGATATAGGAAAGATAAAGGCCAAAATCTTTGCAGGTATTAAACAGAAGACTTTTTTTCATCCAGATGTGATATCCTGTGCTTGGAGTCCTAGTGGTTGGCAGTTAAGAGGTCGAAGGAGCAGGTGTTCATGATTATGCTTACCTACACAATGAATTTTAAGGCAGCTTGGTTTAAATAACCCCTGCATTTTAAATAAGTAAACAAAAAGAAAAATAAAACAAGAACAAAAATGTTTCTTTTAGATATAATTGAACTTTCCAATTTAAATTTAATTAAGGACTATCAAAATAGTGATATTCATAGAAGGAATAAAATATTCATTTTTCTTTTGAAAATTTTCTTTATAGTTATTTTTGATTCGGGCAAACAATAATTGCCCTCTAAGAAAACAGAGGACCCAGGGCTTCCCCTTCCACTGGTGCTCTTTAGGATATTCATTTGCAAGCATTTAGGAAGGGTCAGTCCATGTATAGTCTTTGGGTAGTGGAGTCCCAGGTATAATCTTGGAGTTTGTACATATAGGGGTCCTTCAAGCCTTGTTCTTCAACAGTTCTCAGTTCAGTGGTTTCCTGATCGCCTCTGTATTTGCTGTATTCAAAGATAATTACTAAGATCATCCGTCTTGTTTCATTTGTTAAAACAAAAAGCATTTGGGTATAATATATAAGAGTAATTAGTCTTTCTGTGATTAGCTCCTCAGGTTAAAGTTCCAACCAGAATTTCATAAAGTCATTGTTTTGATTTAATTTCCATTAGGTTCTATCATCTGGGGTTCTTTCTTCTAGTCAAAGTTTTGTTCTTGGAATGGTAATCTATTCTGACTAAATGGACACTAGTGAGTTTAAACTAATCAATAATACCCTTATGACATATTAAGGTAATTAGATGCTTATAAAAATGATTTCTGAAATCTCATCAGAGTAGTTCTGTGTGTAGTAATCAACACATAGAACTTCAACTAGCCAAAATGCAGAGAATGAAATATTGCAGCATTTCAGCCATAAATGAGATATAATATATTCAACCCTTATTGGAAAGGCTAGGGGCTAGGGTTTGATGCTGAAGAAGGGTCTCAAAGAAGGTAAGTTCCAGAGGTAGTAGATGACTACCAGGAAAGAATGTCTTATGGACACAGCAGGACAGCTGCTCATCTGATCTCACCATGGGTATGACACCATGCATAAGACATATGTAAACCTTTATCAGCTTAAATTCCAGCCAAGGAAGAGAAGTTTCACACAATATTCCACATGCCTCTTGGGTAAGTAGAAATAAACTTAGTTGCATGGAGAGAAAGTTCAGTTCTCTCTAGAAGTTTAGTCCTTAATAGGTGATTCATACTTCAGTGGAAGGCCACACACCCACATATATTTGTGCAGCACGAATTTTCATCTTGCAAAAGCAAGACAACAATAATAATAAACAACAAACAACAATAAAAAGTTGGATGTGAATGAGAGGTAGGTTGAATCTGATGATCGCTGTGAGGAGAAGAGTATACAGGATCACAACATATACGAAGGACAACTCACAGAACTAATAAAAAGCAAAAGAACAAACTAATTAGATCTAGGAGGGCAGAACTTCAGCAATTGCCAGTGGTTTTGCTACTTGATCTTTAGTTCCAATAAAAGCATAGCAACTTGGAACGTGTCTAAGGCAAAAACCTTACCTGGGTATGCCAGCTCCGGGTACGCACATTTCCTGCACTCCACAAGCTCCCAGGTGTCATGTGGGACGATGAAACTGTGCTGTGTTATGAACACACAGATGCGCATCCTGTCCTCTGTAAAATGCTGTGCTGTGGCGACAGATTGCATGTAGGTGCAATGTGTACCGAGCTTGTTCCTATAAAAGACAATTTTATATTTTTGCCATTTCTAACACGGTTTAGTCCATTCTGAAAACTGCTCTTTCAATTCCATGAGAGAGAAAAAAATTGGATTGAAGAACTTTTTGAAAGCATTTATTTTACAAAGATAAAACATCGTGTATCATTCTATAAGTGCTCTTCCCTTAATTGCGTTCCCCACAAGTTTTTTATTTACTATAGTAAGCAGAACAAAACGATTTAGATGAGATGTCTCCAAAGCTACAAACATCTCCCTGTGCCTCCAGGGCATGAGTATCATGTGGTGACATGACGAAGTTTGCTGAGCATTTACTACACTTACAGGAACTGATGGCTGGGGCAGAGTCAACAGCCAAGAATCACTGCTAAAACACAAACACAGTGAGTCATGCAGTAAAAGACGTTGTAAATGCTATTTACAAATGCAGGCAGATTAGTCTGTTACATCAAAAGTGGGTCCTTCATAGAAAACCTTGATCTAAGTTTTGAATAGAAGAGTAGCATATTGTCAAAAGCAAAAAGGCTATATAGGGATCCCAACTCAGGCAGTGTAGAGCACAGCTGGAAAACTAACACTAGTGAGTAGAAAAAGACAAGGGATAAATGAGTTACTAGTTTCTTAGAAGACACTACAAGGCTTAGATGTTCCAAAGAAAACAAACCATACATGTATTTATTAATATGAGAGGGGAGAGTGCATACCAGTTTCAAACACTTGCTTAAGTTCTGCTAATTCTTATTTTCCATTATCCTATTGCTAAGCATAAGGTAAGTCATGTTACAAACCTTAGGATATTATATGTAAGTTCAAGATAGTTAAGTTTGTAGGTCTTTTTTCCTTGGATAAATATTTTAATAAGTTAGATGGTCACGTGTCAAAACAAATGCTCCACACTCTCCTCTCCAAGAGAACCAACCAAGAAGAAAATTTAAAACCAAAGGTTTTCAGTAACACCAGAACAACGTAAAATAAATCTACTTCCCCATTTCCCTTTTCCCCTCAACTCGCTCCTCTCTCATTATGCATTAGAGAAGTGTAACATTATCATGTTTATATGACTATATTCGTAGCAAATTATTTCTTGATGAAATTAAGTAATAGAAACTAGATTTATTTTCTTATCTGAAACAAAAAGAAATTTTGGATTCATTAAATATCAGACAACAAATGAGAGTGACGTATAAGGATGAAAATAAATGAGCCAAGTCCTACTTTTATCCAAATCCCTACTAACTGCGGGTTTCCAGGGTGTATCACAGGAGGGATGAACCCAGAACAAACATTTGCCTATTCTGCAAATTGGAAATAAAAAGCAGGAACCCAGATAGGGAAAACAGTGGGGCTAGAGTCCATAGTATAAGGAAATGAACAAATGGGTGCAGATAAATGCACTCCCAATACCGTCAGAGGTTTCCTCAACATTAATGGGACGATATCCCAACAAGGGTATGAGAGAAACTACCAGGGATAAAGGAGGGTTGCATCAAAACATTAGAGTAGAGGCTTTCAGTGGGAATCAGTTCTTCTCTTTGAGCTATATTTGGAAATATGATGAATAGACATCCCCATTACACAGCAAAGATCCCACAACACTCAATTATTCAGTTAAAATGACTACAGTGCTGATACTGAGAAACTCTGCACAGTGAAGAGGGCATATGACAGAGACTTGGTCAGGGCGGTTCATGATCCTCTGAGTGAAAATCTTAATGTAAAGAAAATCAAGCAGTTGGGGAAGTTCATACAGAACTAAGTTCTGATCCAATTCTACACTATAATGCACAAAACAACGTCCACACTAAGAACAAATTGCTAAATGAATCAACAACTTCCAAGAACCTTGAGCATGCAAAGTATCTTTCAAGAATACATTCAGACACCATACAAAATTCTCAGGACATACAAAATATGCATAGAATCTATTATAATACACAAGCATACCTTAGTGAAACACCAAAAAGGAGGAGGGGGGATAGAAAAGATAAAATGAACTTGTCTCTGTCCGTGGAAAATCTAATAATGAAGGAAGAAAACGTAATTGATGAAAGAATTTTTTTGCAAATAAAAAGGAACTGCTACTGAACTTAAAGAATTTAAAGGCTAATACCATGTGATGGATAGTTTTATGTCAACTTAACACAAGCTAAAGTCATTTGAGAGGAGGCAACATCAATTAAGAAAATGACTCCATAAGACTGGGCAGCAGGCAAGCCTGTAAGGTATTTTCTCAAAGAGTGATTAGTACTGAAGAGTCCAGCCCATTGCAGTTGGATCCATCCCAGGGCTGGTGGATGGACATAGGGTCTATAAGAATGTAGAGTGAGGAAACCAGGAGGAGCAAGCCAATAAGTGACACACCTCCACGGCCTCCACATGAGCTTCTGCTTCCTGATTCCTGCCCTTTTTGAGTGCCTGTCCTGACTTCCTTTGTGATGACTATAATATGGAAGGATAGGCCAAACGAATCCTTTGCTGCCCAAGGTACTTTGGATGTGGTGTTTCATTACAGGAATAGAAACTCTAACTAAGACACATGACAAAGTCAAGTACAATCCACTTAGATCTTCACACTGTTAAATACTTTTGTATAAACCCAACAATGTCTGACAAAATAATTAGGAGGAGGGCAAAAAAGTTTGCAAAAATAAATTTAAAATTTACTGAAGATATGGGGAGGTAGTCAACATTCACGAATAGGAAGAACTCACTTTTGTCTCCACAAGAAAGCTTTCCACTTTTATCTATAAACTTAATGTAAGTTTATGCAAAATATCACGAAATTACTCGGTAGAGATCAATGGGCAAACTACTTACTTTGAGGCAAAGACCCCTAAACAATTTAATGTGATACCGTGAATTAAAGTACTGTCAGAAAGGTACATATACAAGAGCCCAGGGACTGTTAAGCATAACTGAATAGATATTCATAATTTTGAAAAAAAATAGAAAGTCGTAAATCATTGACAAAAGTCATACTGAACCATCCTTGGTCCCCTGCAGCTGCTATGATTAACATAATATTTCCATGAGGTCTAGATAAAACTCTTGAATTATGTTGCTAATTTGTATGCTAGTCAACTCTCATGCAAACTAATAATGTGACGATATCAGAATCCTAAGGAAGAGACTTTCCCTGCTCTGCTATGGCAATAGTCTACAATCTGATGCCTGACCAACATATTATGGAAATGCAAAGATTCATGACTGTGTTATGTTCTTTAACTATTGGAAGTTCATGTACTCCCAAAACAGCACATCTGATTCATGGGTACATAAATCCTCAACCACATTGACTAAAATCAAGTCCAGAATTAAACTCTTTTTAAAATTTACCTTAAAAGTTGTGGTAATTCCTTATATAAAAAAATTAATATCAAAAAGCCAGAGTAACCAAACACAGTATGTCTTCCTTTTGACAAAAAATGAAGTCAACTAGAAAAAGCAGATATTAAAATAATGGTAAATGGTTATTATTTTCATCAAGTAAAGAAAACACTGTGGTGGTTGAAAATTAATGTGTATTCTTAAGTAAAGGAAAGATGATTTTCTTCAAGTAACCAATGCATGATGATATAGGAAAGTACTTTGGTGGCAGACAATTTCCTGAGAATGCTCACTAAAATGTATTAATGAGTGTCTCAGTCAGTGTTCTATTGCTACGAAGAGATATTATTACCACAACACATTTTATTAATGAAAAATTGAGGCTTGCTTACTTATATCCAGAGGTTTAATTCATAATTGCCATGATGAGAAATATAATGGCTTGAGGTAGATAGGTTGCTAGGGAGGTACCTGGGAGCTCTACATTGAATTGGCATGCAGCAGGGAGAGAGAGAGACTGGGTCTAGTTTGAGTATTTGAAACCCCAAACCCCAACCATTGTAGCATACCTCCTCCAACGAGGCCATACTCCAAAAGGACTACATCTCCTAATCCATATTTAGTGTAAGTCTCTAGTTACCAGTCATTTAAATCTTTGATCATATGTGCATCACGTTGATTCAAGCCACCACACTGAAATCCTCAATATTATGAAATAGCTTAAGAAAAAAATGGCAGACGTATTACTGGCATACTTTGCTTAAAATCATAAATTAAGCACATCTTCAGAAGATTAGGATGAGAGACAGGAGCTTTTCTGGGCATACCAAGCTTACATCATAAATATGGTGGACAGCAATACTTTCGTATGCATCCAAATATTTTTCCCAAACGCAATTTTTGAAACCAATGAAAAAGATAATCTAAAGGAGCATTAAGATGAGCATTTGTCTCTAAAGACATATGTCCCACTGAGTCTACAATAGTAAACATCAAAACATACTATAACTCAGAAAGCATGATTTGAGTACAAGTACAGACAGGTATATCAGTTGACTAGAAGAGGAAGCCCAGATGCAGGCCATGGAGATAAGACAGCTTCATCAACAGAAGATTCTGGAAATAACTTGACATCTATATAAAAACAGAAAAGAGCTGATAATTGGCAGAGACCTTATAAATTTCACAAAAATTACTTCTAAATGGAGCAGAAGCTTAAATTTAAGCACAAAAATATACAACTCTATAACATACCAAAGGAGAGCATATATATATATAACCTTGGGTTTGATATAATTCTCTTGATACAATACCAAAAAAATAGAAAGGATATTTGACATTAAAATTTAGGTGGTTTTTTTTTTTTTGGAAGAAAAATTCAATGCAATAAAAGGAAAGAAAGAAAGAAAGAAAGAAAGAAAGAAAGGAAGGAAGGAAGGAAGGAAGGAAGGAAGGAAGGAAGGAAGGACGAACACCTAATGAAAGGTTCTCGCCAATTTATGTAAAAATGATTTAAACATAATGTCTAGGATGCTGCCTAGACTAAGCTGAAATGATATTCCTACCTCAGCTTCTAAATTAGCCAATTCTCTCTTGCCAGAAGTTTTTAGTTTGTGTAACATTGTCAATAAATACTCTCCAGTAAAATGCATTATTTTATATTGTGATATTATCATGAAATCATGGAGGAAAGGAAAGGATATACTTTAACAAGTGATAAGCTTGTGCGTCACGTTGACACTCCAGAGACAAGTAATAGTTAATCTTGGTTGTCAACTTGCTGCCCCTGAGAAGAGGAATCTCACCTGAATAATTGTCTCTATCAGACTTGCTTGTCAGCCTGTCTGTGCCACCTTTTTCTTGATTGCTATTTATTGTGGGGGGCTCAGTGCCTAGTACTCAGTGCCATTCTTGGCCAGTGAGCTGCCCTCCCCCATGGTTCCTCCACTGCTGTTGTGTGAAGCCCAGCAGAATATTCCTCAGTGGTGAACTGTGACCTGGAGGTAAGATGAATAAATCCTTTTCTCTCTGGTTTGATTTTGATCATGGTATTTATCACTGCAAGAGTGAAGGAAACCAGGACGAGATTGAGTTGGAAAAATGTTAGTGCGGGAAATTTAGTAGCCAAGATGTAGCCTTGCCATGCTCTAAAAATGGAATATGGGCTTACTATAAAGTCTAAATCTGTTCCACTCACAGAAATAAGCTCACTCAAAAAGGATCTGCGATCATTTATTGGAAAAGATGTCTTAAATATGGCAACAAAAAAAGTTTGATGTGTGGAGTAAAATGGTGGTATTGTGGATTTTATACATCTAAGTATATATTTTTCTGTGGAAGACACTAATAAGAAAATGCAAAAAATGCTGATAATTGAAAAGTAATCTGAAATTATATGTTTGAGGATTTATGTTGCAAACTATATATAGCATATTTATATATAGTATATGTTTAGCTTAACAATATGAAACAATTCAATTATCAATGAATGAATGATTTAAATCAACAGTTTATGAAAGTTATATGAGTGTCAAATAATTAGAGGACTGGATTATTCCAGTGATGATTATTAATCATCACTAGGGAATATTTAATAAAACCCAGAAGAAGCATTCCATTATCACTATTATGCTGCTGATGAAGTAGCAGAGACCACATTAAATAATGGAAACTGGAGTCAAAAGAAAAAACTCAAGTTCACTAACACCAATAGAATTATTATGATCACTTTAGCAAACACACAGCTATGAATGACCCATCTACCTCATTCACACTGTATTCCAGAAACAAATGAAAGCAAATTTCCTTAGGACCTGAATACAAATTTCTTTTCTTTTGGTTTTGAGTCCTACCTTTAATGGTTGAGCCACCTCTGACCCCAAATTCAAACTTATAATAACAATACTATTTATAATATCTACAAGCCAGAAATGACCTAGATGCTCATGGATAAATGAATTGTGGTATGCCCATGTAATTGGAATACATTTAGCAATAAAAAGGAATGAGCAAAAAGATATGTATAACATGAATTACTAGCAAACTTATTACACTGATGGCCAAGAGACATTCCTCCCCAAACATGAATAGTGTTAATGTACTTTTATCTAAAATACTAGAAAAATGTAGTGTATGGAGTTAAATCACTTTGACAATTATTTGAAAATGCTTAAGACTCAAAATGATAGAAGGAATAAAAAGAGGAAATAAGTGTTGGGGTAATAAAGATGGTCACAGTTCAAAGTATGGTGAGGTTTGTACAGATCTCACTAGATACAGATCTATATCTCTCTACATACAAATGTTATTGATGACATATATGTGTAATATGTAATGTGTAATATATAATATAATATGAAATATGTTACATATGATATATGGTATATGTTATGTGATATGTGATATATAATATATATGATATGTGATGTATGACCTATGATACTATATATATGTATACACACACACAATTATTGCTCTTAGTACAAGGAGACCTGTTTCCCAAAAATCCAATAGTGTTTGTATATATTAAGAAAGACAGAGGGGCTGGGGATTTAGCTCAGTGGTAGAGCGCTTACCTAGGAAGCGCAAGGCCCTGGGTTCGGTCCCCAGCTCCGAAAAAAAAGAACCAAAAAAAGAAAAAAGAAAGAAAGACAGAAAGAGATAGTGTTATACAGACTAGTATGTATCACTGTGCATTCCACAGGTTATGTTGTGCAGTGCGATGCCTGCCCATTATCCTCAAAAAATGTCACTGCATAAATCTTTCAAGTAATAGGATGATTATAATCATAGGCTCTGCTATGACAGTGTCCTACTACATAGCTTATATGCCCCCTGCCAACCTCATCCTGGAGAAGAAGCTAAAATTATGCAGCAGAAAGTTGAATGTTGAAGTTAAAATGATAATTTCACGTTCTGGAAGGGAATACTATAAACACAAGCGCAAAACAACAGAACAATACTTTCTAGAAATTACAGAGTTCAAAATCACAGGAAACATAAGGGGAAAACATCATTAAATCTAGCTGCAAACCGATCTGTGAATTGAAAAGCACAATCAGGAAGTGGTAAATTTCTTAAAGTGTTGCTTTTCTTGCCTTTAGGATGAAAATTACCAAACTACCAACTGAAAGGAACATATTTTCGACTGCAGGAAAAACGTAAACACATTCATTTGGAAGTAACTGAAGAAGCGGTTACAGAGAGATTAAATGATGAGGTACAATGAGAAGGAACTTCCGTAACACTTTAAAATATTTTGTTATGCAAATAATCTTACAATTTTTTAAGGACAAAATGAGATTTTTCATACTAACGAGATGGGTGTGCTTATCGAGTATTATGTGAAGAATTGAAGCTTGGCAGAACATGTGCTGCAGCAAGAGGATTGAATTGGTTATTTTTTTATGATGTTGTGATAAAACACCACTACCAATAGTGACTTACACTGGCTTATGATTCCAGAAGGATAAGAGTACATCACGCCAGGAAGGCACAGCACCAAGCGGGAGGCGTGGTGGCTGGAGCAGGAAGCCAAGTAATAGGACTAGGGACAGGCTGTAAACCCTCAAAACTGGGCCCTGGTGTCTTTCTTACTTTCCTTATCAAGGGTGCATCTTCTAAATCTTCCCTAAGAGCTCCACCAACTGGGGACCAAGTATACAAATACATGAGCCTATGGTGGACATTCTCATTCAATCACCAGAAGTGAGGCACCTTCAATGAGTTGCTGTTGCTGTTGTTGCTGCTGCTGCTGTTGTTGTTGTTGTTTGTAGCATGAACTATAAATAAGAATCCCACGCTACCGCAGGCAGGCAAGACACTGGCGGACAGGCCACCCTGTCCTGTTCTCAGCATGGCAGACTCTCTGATCCCGAGCTCAGAAATCTCTCCACCTGGCTCGCTAAGTTCCCATGGACGGTTGCTGCCATGCCAGTCCCACACTTCCAAGTTCCCTCGGCTTTTGGGGGTGCACTTCTCATAAACCCACCCTTTGCCACAGAACTCAGTTGAGTCACCACATGAAGGAAAACACCACACAAACTTAGTTTAGAATCAACAGGTAACACAATTGCGGGGCACAAGGACTACCATACTAATTTGTAAGCCATTCTAAGTTAAATTTTTCAGTAGCGGATCCCCAACATATCCGCCAACTGAACTGGGAGTCCCTGCTACCTATATTTTAGCCTCCATTCTCATCTTTGATCCCAAAAGCCCTATCTCTTCTCCTGCTTCCCCTCTTCCCCCTCTCTGACCCGGAAGTCCCGCCTACTCACACAGTGATTGGCTCCTTGAAATCTTTATTCATTAGGGGAAGGTTCTGCCACAGTTGTTTAGTTGGTTGATATTATATTTTGATGTTATAACTATCAATTCTGAGATTGCCCCTTTGCCTAAATACATTGTAAAAAGTAGTAGAAATATGTGTAAGGCCATTATAGGAATTGTTGAAATTTCTGTCCTGATCCCAAGCTAAATTTAAGTAGTAGAGTGGTGGTGGTGGTGGTGATCGTCCTTGTCGTCGTCGTCGTTGTCTTCATCGTCATCGTCGTCGTCGTCGTCGTCGTCGTCGTCGTCGTCGTCGTTTTTATTCCTCTGGAGGTAGGGGATGTCCTATAGCTGAAGATGGGCATCTCTAGGGTGGTAGCTTTCACTTTTTGCCAGCTGTCATCTTCAGCAACTTGGGCACTTTACGCAGGTTACTTACGACATGCTAGGAGAGCTTTGAGGGTATCGGTGTCCCCTCCTCAGTGATTGGCTTGGACTCCAGTGGCAGAGGGTCAGGGGCTGGTAGAAGTGGTCGGGCCCAGGTGGCCCGGGGCATTCATCTGGCCACCAGCACATCAGCAGCAGATGGGGAGAGTGTGTTCTAGGAGCCCAGGTTCCAGGTAGAGACCTATTGGTTCTTCAGTTCCAAAGCACGTGAGGGAAGCAGGGAAGAGGTTTGTCTGACAGAAAGCCAGCACGTGGTCATCCAGAAACATTTTGAGATGAATGATGATGAACAGCCAGCTCCTAACAGTCTCGCAGGTCCCCCAATGTCTCATGGGTGAAGGAAGTCCTACAGAATGTCAGGGAACACGGCCACTTTTAGGTAGTGTTCCAGTTTTTCTTTCATCTGAGCCTCCCTGAAGGACTTGGTCACTAAGAGGGCTTCTTCCAGGCGCTTCTGCTCGCTCACTCTTGAGGTGGGCCAGGTGTCTCCTCAGATCATCTGAGGTCGCTTTAAAGAACTCATCAGGTATTCTGCTAGCCAGGGCTACAACAGGTCCTCCAGGCGGCACACTCCAAGATCTCAGTCAACCAGTGCTCCAGGCTCCTGCTGCGACCATCACCAGGGTTTTATTTCTTGGATTCAAATGGGCCCCTCTGTCCCTAGCCACTGGCCCCTGACAGGGAAGGAAAAGAATAGGGCAGAGGCAGACTCCTTTGTGCTTTGCTTCCCCTGAGTATCTGCTGGTTTGGAGCCACCATCAACCCTGTGCCCTGATGGTGCTGGTCTCTCCTACTGAACTCACCAGACTTCAAAGGAAGCAAGCGGCCGCTGGAGGAAATTAGACTGTTAAGAACTCCTGTTTACCCAGGGTAACGCACTGCCTTATGACAAATCTGAAGGCACTACTGCTGCTTTTCAAGCCCAGTAACTGAAGTACCATGATCTGCAAGGTAGCTCTACCTGTTGTCAAGTCTCAAACCCGGGAATAATAGCTGAAGTGCCTATTTCACTTATGAAAGCGGACCTGGTGGCCAGTTCTCCCAGCATTCCTCCCAACGATCTCCAGCCTGGGGGTTGGGCTGGCCTTTCCCCAGAAGCTCCCTTTGGGTCTGGCTGGAACAAAAGTGTCCCACAATTCAAATCATGCTCTCAGGCCCCTTACTGTTGCTCCAGGACGCAGGCACCATCTCCAGTTTGGCATTGTTAGGCAGGTTGGCAACCTCCGCGGGAGTGAGGTCAAGCAGGGTCCTCTGAAAGTTCAGATCATATTCTATCCACTGGGGTTAAGTCCTACTGCAGGCACATGTCCTTCAGGACCTGCAGCAGCTCTGTAGCAGACAACATTTGGGACCAGCAACACCGTCGCGCAGCCCCTGCTGCCATCGTCTGCTCACATTTTAATTATTATTTTTTTTATAAAACTAAAATCATCAATCAAGTAACAGTTTTTTTAAAGATCATACATTTTTAAACAGTGTAGTATACTAATTTGATACTGGAATGATATTGAAGCCTTTTGTTTTGTATAAACGAACCATTTTTGTTTTAATGAGTGGTAAGGTCAGTTCTGTACAGTAAAGCACTGTGGTTCATAACTACACTAGTCTCTGAGCTGAGGTGTTCCCAGAACTGTTTGCTGGAATCGTATAGTCTGAGGCCCTGAGACAGGAGAAGTATGTGCTGTGTATTCAGAAGCCAGGCTGCAGTGAACTTGCAGGTTGCAACATTGGCAAGCATTGCCAGAAACTATCCCAATTCATTGTGCGTTGGAATATGAATTAATATTTGAGAAAGTTATACCTCCAGAAAACCTTCACTATTGCCAAAATATTTAGACCTCCCTATCCATTACTACATATATAAAATCTACATGAATTAATAACACACATGATACTACTAATTGCTGAAGGGAGTCTGAGAAACTGGGGTGGTGAAGCTGCTTTTGGTTTATGGTTTTTTAGCTGGTTACAAACACAGGAGTACTGATTGTGCTGACCACGTTGTGTTGAATTATTCTTTTTCCCCCTTTAGTGACTGTAAAGGCTTTAGCACACTGAGATTCTGTGTGAGGGAATATTAATCAAATTTGAAAATACCTCCTTTCTCAGGCTGTTCTTTCATTAGTAAGGTCAATAGAGAGATCCAAGACAGCACGGGAGAAACTAAACTCAATCAACATCACCCCGACAGCCAGAAGGCAGGAGCATATTGAGACACAGACCAAGAAGCTAGAGAGGAGAATCATTACAGCAATGCAATAGAGTCCTAGGGAAGGTAAACAAGCTCAAATCAGTGAACCAATCCAGTCCCGGGAGTTGGTGAGGCCTTCAAAATTCCAGGACACTGCATTATTGAGAATAGCAATAATGTAGAGAGAGAAATAATACAGACGTCGCAAACTAATAATCCGAGAAGCTCTAAAATCTCTGTCTGCCACAAAGGGCAGGAGAAAGGCTACCCAGGCAGTGGTAGCAAAGAACATGTTGGAGGAAAGAGAGCCACTGGAAGGTGACAGAAGGAAAAATCTCGCAGCAACAGTTCAGTCGCTTGTCCAGAACTCGTAGTCTGGGCACTCGTTCCTCAGCAATGCTGGTGATGGAGCAGCAGCAAGCTCTCCGACAACCACGTTGATTAATCCGTATTATCTGACAGGTACAAATACTGGGAACTCCGTCATAACTTCTGGGTGCAATTACAATTTATCTCACCCGTTACATCTCCGTAGGAGGTTGTCACGTGGCTATGGGTGTATATTATAGCCTATGAAATATATTACTACTAGAAGAGAGTATAATCACAACTTAAAAATAATCGAATAAACGAGACAATATTAATCCCATGCGAATCGGCCCTCACAGGATTCTTTCACTGAATTTCGCCAACCCCTTAGGACCACAGCAAAATGTCAGTTTCAATTTGTAATTTTAAGAGAAATGTTAATCGCTGTTTAAATTCCCATTAACACATAAAGCTAAGGAGGAGTAATGAAGACAAATATTGGAGAGTAAACCACCCACTATGCCATAAACAAATTTTTGCTGAGTTGAGTAAATTGTTTTTTGAATATTTTCTTTAATTAGCTTAAGCTACTGGGCAAAATGTAAGGCATGGGACAGAAACATTTTAAAATTTAATCTTATTAAAATTTTTTCTTCATTATTTATTCAAGTCTACTCAATCAACAAAGAAATGTCATTCTGAACCGTAGTATCTACTGATTTCTTTGCTGCAAATAGTCGCACAATGTCTGAAGCAAACCATTAATATGAGACCCTAAATGTTGGATTTGGGGGAAAGGGATGCTATAGCACATTACTATATTTCTACCATAAAAGTACACCAACGGCAAATAACTTCACACCTGGAATCATAGTAAAGTCTGAGAAGATAAAGAGGAAGTGGACAGTTTGGATGAATTTAATGCTTATTTCTATTTCAATGTGATTTTAAAAATTTAGGTGGGTGTAATTGAATTTTCAGCAATGATACTATCTGATAATTGGCAAACCCTAAGTTGTCTCTCCCAATTTATTGCAAGGTGATTTTAATGCATAGGCATATCAGGTGATAATAAATAGCTGGAGAAATAGTTACAAGTTTTATATCAGATACACTGAATTTTAATGCCTTTGGAGGTTTTCTTTTTCCCTAGAACTATTGATGGGACTCCCTTGCAGGTAGAACTTTAAACCAGAATGCCAAATTATCATGTGAATGGCCTCAAAAATTCAATTATAATGAGCACAACACAAATGTCTTCCCCATATTTTCAAGTTGATGGTCTCCAGGTCAGCTTCCCGTAGAACAGAGCTAACGTGTGACCTCTAATTTAGTCTGCTTGCAGACACCCCAGCTAATTCACAAGTTTGCTGTGCAATGTTAGGAATGCCACTTCCATGGTCCTGGTGGATTCATAATCTGAAAATGAAGATGCCTTCCTTCACAAGGGTGTAGTAAACTCCAGCAAATTTTAAAATGATTACATACCCAAAGTGCAATTACTCCATTAAGAAGAGTAATTAAGAAAATGAGTAGGAAATTTTGACAACTCCTTTGGAACTAGGCCATTAATTTCTAAGTAAGGGAATGAGAGAAAATAAAAGCATACAGGAGCAGTTTCCTTACTGCCTGCACGGCTTCTTCAGGGGAGAAGGGATCATTCTGTCATGGACCCTCTCACAGAGAACAAGAGGCCTGTGACCCGACCTGGATCTATTATGCCAGCATCTGCAGTCATTAGGGTCAAGTGGCATTTTTAAAAATTATATTCTACAAAGGAGTCCCAAGGAAACAATAATTACTATTTAATGGGATTCACAGTGGCATAATAAATATCACTGATCTTCCCCACCTGAGCTCTGAACCAAGCAAGAAAGGCAGACGGGTTCCAAAATACTATCTTTTTTTTATGGATGGCAGAGGACGTGGCTTTATGAGTGGGAAAGAGGGCTTTCAGATAATGAGTGCCACTATAAAGCTACCTGATTCTCTAGGTCAAGGGCAGAAGATAACCACTGTACACCTCTACCCTGGAATAAAGGCCCTAAAATCACAACTGGGAATATTGAAGCAGCTGCTTCTCAGTCTACAGCATTGCTTCTGAAGGACAAGAGGATCTCGTCCCAGGTTTCTCTCCTTCACTGTAACCAGTGGGGAATGAAGTAGACACCATCTCGTGAGTTTAAGCTCAGAAGGTAGGGTTTTATCTCCCTCACTTTTACTCTACATTTTCCAGAACGATTGGCACAGGAAGGAGTGGGTTTTGATATGTTTATTTCCAAAGCAAAGAGTTCTACATCGGAACAAATGACAGTGACCTCTGGTCTACTCCTTTTCAATATCTAACCCACCACTAGGTATTCAGAGGTATCGAACAATTTATGTGAAATCTTACAATGCTCTGTGGTATAGAATCACACCACGTTTATTGCAAGTGGACATCACGCACTGGCTGCTTAATATGGTTTGGCATGTTAACGAGTTGGCACATGGGGGATTACATTAAAAAGTATGAATGGAGAAATGATGAGAGATAAAGAAATGGAACAATGAAGGGACTTAAAAGGGTAGAGATTGAGGGACAGAAAGAAAGGAAAAGAGGAAGGAAGTTAAGAGAAATTCAAACCCAGGTCAGACAGACATCAGAACATAGACGTTTATATATCTTCTAAATGCTTACTTGCAAGGGTGACATCTGGTCTTAGTGATGACTGCAGTGTTATTGCACAGTTAGCAAGGGCGTTCGCCTTAATGATCACGTTCTCACTGCTAAGAATGTTCTCTTCTTTAAGGACGCTCTGCTCCAGGTTCTAACCAGCTCAGGTATCAGGCATTCTGCATGTTGAGATGATATATATTCCTTGGGACCTCAGGCTACTCTGACAGAAATGAAATGAATGACATTAGATACATAATGGTGTTTCTAATCATCCTAAAGATCGGCAAGATCTGCCATAAATAATGGTATAACTACAACCTCCCATTAGCATGTTTCTGTTATCCTCTCTCCACACAATAAACAAGGTTAAGGTTGTCATTCTTTCACTGTTAGAAATTGATCACGTACCATTGACAAGCATTGATATATGAGATTAATCTCTTTACCTCATTTATTCATGGTATGATTCTTTGTCGGGCTCACACTGGGTAAGTAAACAATAAATATCATTAAGAAATCACAGGCAATTTTTGGTCAGAAAACCCAAGTAAGACCAAAAAGAAGCAATCATAAAGTTCTAGAGACCTTTCTGCTATTCAAATTATTCTGGGGTTTAGAAGACTTATTTACAAAGAATATCTAAGCTCTCAATACGTTCCACTCACTACTTGAATCTCAAAGTAACATTTCAAATGCTTTATGCTAGCAGAATAGATACAGAATCATCTTCAACTTACAGTGTTGGTAAATGAGAATTTCCCTGTTTGAAGACACTCAGGTAAATATGTCACTTCCCTCTGCACTTCACATTGTCTGCCATATTGATGACTAGGGCTGATGATGGCCCTTTGCTTCCTTGTATTACTATGTTTTGTTTATAGGAAGACAGTAACAGACTGTCAGAAGACAGAGGCCCGAAAAGAGTGAAATCTTTAGGTCTTTTACGGTCTTCAATATGTTGATCTGTGATTATGGGTAGAAGTTGCAATTTCACAGAACCAGCATCCAAGGTAGTTAAGTGGTGAAATTGCTGTTATCATCACCTGTCCTTGTGAACTACTGCAGCTTCAAGAGTGAGGTATCCCCCTCCTCTTCAGTGTGCACTGTGGGGTATCAGCTGTGGTGACATGAAGGCCTGCCCCTAAAATCCACTCCAGTCAAGTTGATCTCCTTCATTCCAGGAGCACTCTACAATTGGGATTATACTTCTGTGGCATTTCCCAACTATTCACACTAAGTCTTAAGTCTTCTCTTCTCTGCAAGGTGTGTATTGTTGCTTAAGTAACTACCATAAGCTTAATAGCTTAAGCTATAACAACTCATTATCTGATAAATCATTGGATAAAAACATACCTGGGTCTCTGGATTTGTCATGGAGTCACCAAGAAGCCATTGTCACGTCTAAAAGCTCTGTAGAAATCTGTTGATTTGCCTAGAGACCATTAGAATTACAGGACCTAACTGTATCTTACTTTCATTTTGGATGCTCTCATATCCATAATGACTAAAAACAACTTTGAGGAAGAAAGAGCAGATTTCATACTTCAACTCAAACAATCCATCTTAAATGAAAAGGTCTCAAAATAGCTAAGGTTCTTCTCTGACCTTCAGATACATGCATGTGTGTGAACATACACACACACACACACACACACACACACACACACACACACATACACACACCACTATATCTGCTGGATTCTTATTAGCTGTCATGTTTGATTTTCAAGTACTTTATTTTGTCATAAGTTCGATTTTCCTTATTTAATGTTATTTCGGGAGAGATTGGGAGTAATTGTGTTCTTGGTTGGAGGATAGAATTGTAGGTAGATTTTGCTGTAAATATTAAATGGCTGAACCTTTTATCCCATGCTAGTGCTGGCACCCACTAGGGCGGTAGTAACTATAGTAACTATAATGAGAGAAATGTTGTTTACCATCTCAGGATGAAGACAAAGCCAAGACAGTTAACATGTGGTAGCTATTATCATTTGCATTTACCATGACAGCACGTTTTGAGACCCACCACTCTTTGTTAATTTACTCCTTCATTTAGAAATAGCCTTAGTGTTCTCACTGTCCATTCTAGACACTGGCTTACAGATATGAATATATGAACATATGCATACAATCATGATTTTGACTAATAGAAAAGAATAATATGAACCTGGCCAACACAACAGTATCAGCAAAAATGGGGAAAGACAGAAAGGGAAAACACATGAAAGCTAAACACCACAACTAACTGAATTTATTATGCGATAGTCAGCTTTTTATCATTGTGACCAAGGAAGTAAAATAAAACAGACAAGCTTAACTGATGAAGTGAAAAAGCTTATTCTGACTGGCAGATCTGGAGACCTCTGACCATATTTAGTTAGCCATATTGTGTGTAGACCTTTAGTAAGGAATTGCCCTACAGGAAGGTGTTAGAGAAAATCTGCAGCCTATGGCCTCTGAGAAGCAAATGAAGAAAATAAGATCTGAATATTCACTTCGAGATTACGCCCTCATTTGCCCAACTTCCTGCCATTCTCTCCACCTCCTGAGGTTCTGTTAGCTCACAGAAGTACCAAAGACTGGGAAGCAAGCCTCAAACACTATGTCTATGGGAACCCTTCCCTAGCAACCATGTTACTCTGAGCAACCGTGATAATGAACTAAGCACTGCTTTACCACCATGAAACTTAGAAGTCCTTTATCTTCCAGTGTCCGCCTTTGGCAACACCTCTGCTTTCTGTGTAGGTTGTTGGTTTTTGAATGTAGTTGTTAATTATTGAATGTAGTTGTTAATTATTGAATGTAGTTGTTAATTATTGAATGTAGTTGTTGGTTGCTGAAGGTGATCCACGATTTATCAGCCACGACTTCAACATTTGTTTCTGTTTTAGAGATTCATTGACCTCGTTGAACTATGGTAGTGCTTGAATGTGGACTTCTGCCTTTCTTTTCTTTCTCATTCCTTCCTTGTTTTGTAAAATACTGTTAGAGTCAGTATAGCACCATGTTGCTAAAACTGACCACGAACTATTTTGCTAATGTAGTCTTTTTGCCTCAGCCTGCTTCAGAGTAAAGACTACAGATGCACTATTAGACCCCCTCCATGGGCTAATTTTCATAATTTACATAGGATATATGTGCTCATTCATTGGAAAATCTCGGCTCCTCCCTGTTCCAGAGACAGCCGGATATTCTCATGCAGCGCCAGCCTCATCCCATAGACAAGATGGTGAAGGTCAGTATGAACAGATTTGGCTGTATTGGGCACCTGGTTGCCAGGGCTGCCTTCTCCTCTGCATCTGGCAAAGTGGAGATTGTTGCCATCAATGACCCCTTCATTGACCGCAACTACATGGTCTACATGTCCCAGTATCACTCTACCTATGGCAAATTCAACTGCACAGTCAAGGCTGAGAATGGGAAGCTTGTCATCAATGGGAATCCCATTACCATCTTCCAGGAGCGAGATCCCGCTAACATCAAATGGGGTGATGCTGGTGTTGAGTATGTGGTGGAGTCTACTGGCGTCTTCACCACCATGGAGAAGGCTGGGGTTCACTTGAAGGGTGGGGCCAAAAGTGTCATCATCTCCGCCCTTTAGGCCAATGTCCCCATGTTTGTGATGGATGAGAACCATGAGAAATAAGACAACTCACTCAAGATTGTCAGTAATGTATCCTGCACCACCAGCTGCTTAGCCCCCATGGCCAAAGTCATCCATGACAACTTTGGCATTGTAGAAGGGCTCGTGACCACAGTCTATGCTATCACTGCCGTTCAGAAGAATGCGGATGGCCCCTCTGGAAAGCTGTGGAATGATGGCCATGGGGCACCCCCAGAACAGCATCCCTGCATCCACTGGTGCTCCCAAGGCTGTGGGCAAGGCCATCCCAGAGCTGAATGGGAAGCTCACTGGCATGGCCTTCCATGTTCCTATCCCCAATGTATCCACTGTGGATCTGACATGCTACCTGGAGAAACCTGCCAATTATAATGACATCAAGAAGGTGGCGAAGCAGGCATCCAAGGGTCCACTAAAGGGCATCCTTGGCTACACTGAGAACCAGGTTGTCTCCTGCGACTTCAACAGCAACTCCCACTCTTCCACCTTTGATGTTGGGGCTGGCATTGCTCTCAGTGACAACTTGGTAAAGCTCATTTCCTGGTATGACAGTGAATATGGCTACAGCAACAGGGTGGTAGACCTTATGGCCTATGTGGCCTCCAAGGAGTAAGAAAACCTGGAACAACCACCCCAGACTAGCAAGGATACTGAGAGCAAAAGAGAGGCTCTCAGTTGCTGAGAAGTCCCCATCCCAACTCAGCCCCCAACACTGAGCATCTCCCTCACAATTCTATCCCAGACACCCCCACATAATAACAGGAGGGGCCTAGGGAGCCCTCCTTCTCTCTTGAATACCATCAATAAAGTCCCCCCCCCAAAAAAATAGGAGAAAAATTCCTAAGAAGCTCATTTCCTAAGAAGATATTCATGCACGTCTCTCCTCACTCTTATGTATTGGCCAATATAGGAGATGTAGGAAGTGTTTCTTATGTACATATGTATATATTCACCTGCTCTTTTATCTTGGGCATTTCTTTCCATTTTCATTCTGTAATTACAGTTTTTATTTTCAGTTCTCTATAATTACCTTCTTTCTATCCATTTCCTTTAAAGTACAAGCAGTGAAAGGCAAGTAATTCAAAATTACCTGGAAATATTGGGAAGAGGACTTTTGTGCTGAGTAGCAGAAGGTATGAGAAGTAGCTGACAGATTATATAGAACCAAGTAAGCTGCCTTTAGGTTCTATTCATTAGGTAAGACCCTAGGATTCTAAGTCAGAACTGATGAATGGGACACAGTGGAAGGGAGCAGGTCCAAGCAAGATGAGTTTTCTCAGGAGGTCCATGCTGGAGATTATGCTGGCCTGCACTGTAACACTCCAGTGATGATGGAGGGAAGTAAGCCATTGTTCCAATCATCCAGAGCATAGGGCTTTGCTGACATCATTTTTAATCTTCACAGAGACGTCAATTCTCCGGGTGTGTAAATTGAGACTTAGTCATGCCAGCTAATTGACTGAATCCACACAGTAGCTACTGAATGAAGACTCGGTCACCCAAAGTATCCTGAGTCGGTGATTCTCTACAGGGAAGTGGTAATGAGGAAACAGTGAACTGTGTGATAGGATAGACACACCACTTGATAGTAGAGTGAAGAGAGTGAAGAGAGCTCATCAAAGCACTTAAGGGAGAACAGCTGCCAAGAAGACACAACCAAAACGGGCAGAAAACTTGGTGAGGTTTTAAAACATGAAGTTTTGTAAATCTTTGAGAGGAAGATTTTGGTGACTCAAACTCACATTAAAGATCATTCTTTTAACATTTCCCTCTTCTCAGCCATATGGAGAACTATCCTGGCATGAGCTACCCTACTGACTTATTCGACCATTAGCAATAGAACTAGAAACCCCTCGGAATGAACAAGACCAGTTCCTTGGTTTGAGGGAATTCGAAAGGCCATGTGTGTATTGGGGAGATGAAACACAGCTATAAGTATAAGGAGAGTTGACCCCAAGCCATAAGTATTGAAGGGTGAATTCTAAGACAGCAGATTAGCTGCCAGGTGCCTTGCATCACAAAAGGCATCCGTTAAACAGGAATAGTCCAGTATGAGAATGTAGTCTTGACTTCCAATCAGATATATGGATGGATGGATGGATGGATGGATGGATGGATGGATGGATGGATGGATGGATTTCTCCCTGTGAATATCATTTCTAACCTAAAATATTATCAGTATCTAAGATGCTAATTATGCCCACTAGGCAAATTGACATATGTGGAGAAATGCATTAACATGATTAACTAACATAACTTGATTTTTATCACAGGACATTCTTTTTCTTAAAAGTATTTAACATTAAGAAGCACAGTTAGCAAGTAAAGCATAGTCAAATGCATTCAGAAAGTTTCTGCCCAGCAATCTTTCATTGACTGATGGCTCTCGAACTGTGACTTTCATAGCTTACTGTTGTGGAAATTCTAAAGAAACTGAAAAATCACTACTCCACTTGACGGATGACGGGACTCTGAAGCAGCATTCACATACTCAACTGAGGTGGCTGCAGTCATTTTCTTTTGGTGATAAAGCACAAGTCTATACCTGAGAATATCTTATTCAGTGCTCACCATCTATAAAACCAAAGACAATGTCCCCTCTCATCAATAGCTCAGTAAGAAAGAGAAGCTGTCCTGATAGAGAAAAGAGGCACTGTCACGAACAAAGTAAAGTCCTGGCACTCTGCCCAGAACTCTATGCACATAAAAAAAAAGAAGAAGAAGAAGCTGAGAACATTTCTTTCTATGTACAAAATAAGAATCTCCAGAAATTGCACTATGCTTTTGAGTATCAATGTCCTACATTCTGAGGCCAGAATGCCTGGTGCAAACCATGTATGGTTCTGGCTTGTCAGACTGAGACAAGCAGAAACATCACACAAAACCTCAACCTCTCCCTCAGAAAGTGGCGTAGGATAACTGTATTTTTCTGATAAAAGATATGGTGACAATAAATGAGGTTAACCTGAATGCCTCTTAATTGCATGTGATCAATAGTAACAACTTTCAAAGCACTTTCTTAATATGAGACATGAAAGAAGTAATTAAATTATCCTTCGGTGGTGAATGAATTACTGTCTATTGATCTAGATACCGGGCTCTTTATTAAAATTATCTATTGGGTTGCATCATATATATGTATATATATATGTATATATAATATGTGCATTATAATACTATTGATTTTCTTTAAACTAAGCTTATAAATAATCAGCTTTCACTGAGACAAAATGTGAAATAAACTGTCTGTTGACAAACAATTATTAACCAAAACATAGATCCAGTAAATTTCAAATAGTATTTTATTTGGCACTTATACTGATTTTCTATTTCCTCTTCCTTAGATTAGCATGAAAAGCTAGGCAGGGACCTCTCAAGCCTGTCTTCTCTTGGAATTTAGACCCTCAACTTCCTTTGTTGGATCCTTCGTCATCTAGAATGGACTTTTAGTAACAATCTCTGTAATCTGTAACCTTATCCTTCTTCAATACTGATCTTTGCAGTTTGTGATTTAAGAATTTTTCCCCTTCATTTTTTTCTAGAAAATGCTGGCTACAGATGTGTACCCCTACTATACAGGACATAACAACAACAACAACACAACAAATCATTTTACAATATACCTCATTTCTATCGAATACAAACTGAGTAGGGCTTTTTATTTATTTTTTATTCATTTGAGAATGTCACACAGGCACACAGGACTAATATATAGGATTTCTATCTCTTTCTCTCCTCTACCATTCCTGTGTCTCCTGCTTTCCTGTCATAATTATGACCTCTTATTTAGTCAACATTGTTTTACACTCTCTCTCTCTCTCTCTCTCTCTCTCTCTCTCTCTCACACACACACACACACACACACACACACACACACACACACACACACACACACACTCTGGTCAATCTATTTATGTTGCCTATGTGTACATGGCTGACAAATTGGGATTAGATTCTAAACCTCTTTTGAAGAAAGAGTGAAATTTAGATCATTCATGTTCAACCTGGAAACAAAGCTAAACACAATAGGATGTAAAGAACATGCCTGTTTACTTATTTTATTTTTATAGCATACTGCCAAAACTCATCAAATGATAGTTTGGCTATATTTTGTAAATACTGAATCTTCATATTCATATTCACTGTGTGTGGTGACCTAGGTTTGTAAAGTCCCCTGATAAGAAGAAGGAATGCCTGGTCATTCCCCAGCTAATGGCTGCAGCACGACAAGATGAGAAACAAATATAGAATTAATGTTTAATATTTGTTTGATATGGAAGAACACTCAGTTCATCAGCTCTGGAGGAAAGACAGGAAAACAGAATAGGTTTTCTATAGGAGGAGACACTAGTATTATTATTTTTTTTGTGTTTTTTAATCACTAAATCCTAGAGTATAACTAAACCATGTAGGCACATAATAGCTATTTGTAGCCACTGTTCGAATTTAGCAGAGTGGGGAGTATAAGACATAAAATAAATTGTTACTTCACTAAACAAAATAACTCATGAAATTAGTACTTGATTTTGACTGAATGGAATGAAATATCATTAAAACAATGGTTTGAGAATTAGGGGGCATGGATTCAATCTGTATCTTATTGTGTGTGTGTGTGTGTGTGTGTGTGTGTGTGTGTGTGTGTGTGTGTGCGCGCGCGCGCGCCTGACAAGTTATTTATTCTCTCTAATCTCCTGATCCTTCTGTAAAATGGGTCTGTGACTTCTAATTTGTCAAACTCTTTTACCTGTAACACAACATTCCTGAAAGAAGAAGACATGTATTTCAAGTTCAGTAAATGTTACATGATCACACTGGTAATTTTACAATTAGTCACACATCACGCGTAAAGTACAGAGATAGAAACCCTTTCCAACGTGAAGCAGCATGTGAGGTAGGAGTTTGGAAACTCACCTGTGTGTCATTAGACTGCTCTGTACAGACTTCAGAGGAGGTCAATAAGCAAGTATCTTCATTTTTAGAAAAAAATATAGGAAATATTCTTTGCATATGCAGTTCTTAATTCCAGTAATAAATCATATGCCTCCATTCTACAGAGAGACATATTATGTTAGTGCTAAATCAATAATGAAATCACACCTTATCTCTTGTTAAGATAGATGAAAATGTAAAGTAATGAAAACCTAGATATTTATTTCTAAGGATGTATTCTCCTGGAAGCCTCAATTAACTCTCTCTCTCTCTCTCTCGCACACACACACACACACACACACACACACACACACACACAGAGAGAGAGAGAGAGAGAGAGAGAGAGAGAGAGAGAGAGAGAGAGAGATTAAGTCTTTTGTTATTTTGTTATTAGTAGAAAACAAACTTGGACACAATAATACAATATTTTGAACACTGTTGGAGAGCTGGTACTCAAGGTATATTTATTCAGATCAAGGGAATTAATTAGAGCTATTGTTCAATAACTAGGAAGAGTACACTTATTGCTGATAATTTTGATATTTGATAAAGTGGTACATCCCTTACGACTGTGACAGGCAGTTGAAAACTGAAATTATCAGGCACGTATTTTACCATTGCTCAGCTAAACCAAACCTCTGCCGTGGCTCACATGCACTGCTCATCATGAAGTAAACACACAGCTGTCTGCCCTAGAAAGAGAACCTCGGGGGCATCTCTTTGTGGAAAATTCAGATAGCGAAGTTCTGTTATTTCTTGGATCCAAATGATTTATTTTGTGAGATGGAAGAATATTATGCTAGTCTCTACTAAAACACTAAGCTCTTGTCTTCTAATTGGTATGCATGTGGGAAAAATCTTTGCCACATCCTAGACTGAGTTTTGCTACTGGTTTCTCTTTATAAGAAAAGAAAACGAGTCCCTTTAAATGAGTAATTTATTTTTTGATACTTTTATATAAATGAAACTGCTGCTGTATAATTGCTATATTTATACGGCACATGCTAAAACAAGACTAAGGTCTAGAACACATTGCAGAAGAGCCTGAGCCAGCACACGGTGTCTGCATATTCACGGGTCTGCAACTCTGCAGTCTGGTAATTAAAACAGTCCCAGTAGGAAGGGGGTTTCTATTTGTGCCAGCCAAAATACTTGACACCACACTCAGCCAAGAAACATCTAAGAGTTTAGAATTCCCATATCACAAAATGGTAAGAGGGAATGGCTTCTGCCTAGGAAATGCTGCATCAGGGTTTGTCAGCATCTTTGCAGTGGGCATTGTGGGAAACAGAGCCCTATTTGTTTCCACTGTGGACCTCTGAGAAAACACTTCCTGACAGAACGTCGATTATAAACGTTTCCACATTCATTACTAAATACTTGTGCTTCAAAGCCTATTCCTTTCTGGGACTGAATTTGACAAAGATCTTGGTGTTCAAAAATATTCAAAAAATTCCGAAATTCCATACTCTTCATGTTCCATACTCTTGGTTTCTTCTCTCTTCTAAAAAGCCAGTCCAACAACAACCTGAATTTCAGACCCCTCTGCCTCTCAGCCTTTGTTAGGCCAGTCTTCTCCAGTCACGGGACATATCATACTCTCTCCAGTTACTCTTCAAGGCTTTCTCTCTAATGGTTAGAAAGTAGAGTGCATACCAAATTAGGGAGTCTCGAATTATCAAACAAAATAGTGCCTCATTTAATTTTAATTTCAAATAACATTCGATAATACAATATGTAGGACAACTTTACATACATTTTATTATCATGTTTTAATTTATAAGCAAGCTTATACATTTTCCTGTATTGGCCTGACTGTATGTCCCCTTCCCCATATCACTGAGTAGGATATGAGACTAATTCTCTACAGAGATACACTTCCCCTCCCTAGCTGCTTCCTTTTTAGGTACAACCCCAAGAGCCAAAAGTAGAAAATTTTAGGTCTTGAGTATTTCTTTAAAAAATACATTGTTTTATCCCAAATACTCACTGCCGCTACTTAACATAGAAACTGTACCATGCCCCAAAGCACGGAACCTAAACATAGGTTTGAAAATTAATCTGCTATAAACAAACACAATGAAATGTGTCTTGAAGGACATAAATAATGAGAAAAGAATGTGTACAGCCACTCGTGTTTTCAGGAACCGAGAGACCTGGCCTGAAGTACTCGGAAATCAGAAAATTTGGGTGTGTCTTACTGTAGTAATTTTTAGTGTAGCACTTCAGTTTTTGAAGGAGCATCAGCCATGTTCTTCCTGGAGTTTTCTGCTTTCAGTAGCCATCTTAGAGAATTTTATCCTTCAGTCTTGTCTCAGACTGAATCTCTGACACAGTCAGTGTTGTTCAGTGACTGTTTATATCTCAGAAAAATCAGAAAAAGTAAACTTTCACCTTTCAAAATGTTGGAGACGTAATGGTTCCTATTTCACTTACCTCTGGGAGCGAATAATTCAGTGGTAGCTACGGAGACAGCTGAGGCTTTGCTCGAATTATTTTTATTGTCCAGCTGCTGCTCCTGACCTCTCACACACAAGCTGATCAATTATTCCTTGTTTTTCTAAATTGGTAAATTTTATTTATTTTCTGAGGTGCGAGGAGCACCTTCCAGTCAATAGACAGCATAAATTTTAAACTCAGTATGTCATCTTAGCACGATGTCTAAAAATACTATTAGATGATTTTATAAATGCCTTAGGATAGAGAAAACCATACTTTAAAATAGATTGACTAAAATAAAATTTAATCCTACTTGGAAAATAGAGAGAAAAAAGTAAAAATATCACTATGGATGTAGTTGATACTTGACCATACTCTACCTAAATATATCACTCATTCAAAATGAATTTATAAACCAACCATCAAAATATAAGAAACAACTGGTACCCTGTTTAGCTAATATCAGAATAGACAAACTGGAAATGCAAACTCTAGAAATTCTTAAGTAGGTCAACAAATAATCTTTTGAATTTTACGTTACAGAAATAGGACTTTTTCCTGTAGTCAGGTATTGAACAATAGCATTACTGAATACTTTCTAATTTATCCACAAAGTTTAGCTCTCGCTGTAGCAAGCAAATAATTGGAAAATTCAGTTGTTTCCTTTATATTATTCTAGTCCTGGCTGCAGAAAATAAATTAAAAAATGTGATCTAGTTTTTACCAGTAGCTCCTTTCAAAACAGTTTTCTTGATTTTATTAATGTTCTTCCAAGATTTACAATGAATTTATTAGATGGATTTAGCTTACAGAATTAATACAAAATTTACTGCCCATTTACTCAGTTTGTCCTGTATAAATATCTTCATTTCTGGATCATATAACCATAGAAAAAATCAACTTAATAAAAAAAATAGTCAAAAGTGCATGCATGCTGGGTGTGATGCTACATGCCTTTTATCCTAGGACTTGGGAGACATAGGTAGGCAGATCTGGACTAAATATCATTATTATTGTTATTATTATCTTGGTACAGAAGAGGAGACTAGTTACTACAACAAGAAGCTTTCAATAGTACCAAACTCTGAAGTAGATAGCTTTAGTGAGAAGCAGAGGTCTCTTAAACTATTGAGAACTTGGTCTTATTGGGTAAATTATCAGGGTGTACCCAATCCACTGAAAAGACATCAAAGTAAAAAGGAAAATCAGGGAGCAGGAATGGACTGTTATGGCATAATACAGTTAGCCTCCCATTGTGCAACTGAGGCAAAAATAATTTAAGACAATTAGATGATAAAATGAACTAGTGAACTTTAAGTTGGAGAAAAATATATCTAATTTTTAAAGATCATCTTTAATTATATTTTTGTGTAGTAAACTGCCAGATACTATCTACATTCTAATTTCTATCCTGGGTCTTAAAATTCTTACAGAATTTGGAAAGGTATATCCTGGCGGCTAGGTGAAAATGTATACTTGTTCATTTTCGCTGTCCTTTTACCACTTTGGGAAGCTACTCCATTGCTTTGAACATCTGGACCTGAGGTCTGGAGTCATGGTGACTGTCCTTTAACTGTGTCTGCGCCCTCGCATCATCCCCTGCCTCCAATAAGGCAAATCATGTGATTTACACTGGCCAATGTACAGGGCTTTCTTATGCTGTTTGTTTTAGTCAAGGGTATCTAGCCAAGACAAGAGAGTGGCAACTGAAAGACAGCCATGCTTTGCTCCCCAAGCTGTGTACTTTGGCATGGAGTGTATGTGCCCAGAGAAAGGTCACCTTTTTTCTAATTTTCATAGAGGCTCCATCTGCTTGCCAAGCTGTTCACCTGCAGGGCTGCCTCTACCTAGTGGGGAGATCATTTGCTCATTTGTACAACAGTTCAGGAGCCATATGGACTACTGAAGGTCCTGCCAATGGGGCAACGCCATCCCCCTTTCCTCTGTGACTCTTTCATAGACAGGCACAAGTCAAGCATGGCCAGTGTTTCCCTCTGGACTGGTCTGTGTCAATTACCTTGCAGTACTGCATTTAATGGTTAAACTAAAGGGATGGTCACAGCTGTCTATCTTATTTGAGACCATTTGTGACATGGAAACAAAGAGAGTGGGAAAGATGGGGAGAGCAAAGAAGAGTGACCAAGCGGCCATTTGAACCCTGATTCCAATCTCATTTTAAGTTTCTTCCAGCATTCTCCAATTAACAGGTGAACAGATTCTTCGTCAATAAGCTTGGTAGATGTTAATTTTCCGTGGTGTCCAAATGAAAGATCTCTGACATCCACCAGCAGTAGGCTGGTTGACGCAGTTGTTAAAATCACTAGAAAGGCTATGGTCTACAGGATGCAGAAATGGGCATTATTTTTTACCTGAAAGGAAAGCAGGTGGCCAAAGTAAAAGAAAATAAAAACGATCACAGGGATCTATTGATTTCGACTTGAACCTGTAAATAAAGGCAAATGTCATCATGGGAAATGACTCATTAGAGTGCCATGGGGTTGGTAAGAAAATGATATCTGAATATAAATGAGAAGTTTTAGTATAGTCCCAAAATAAGGAAGATGAGTTTGGAACAGAGAGAAATGGAAACTTTCATTTGACCAAATACCCTGAGCAATAGCAGAAGTGTGTGTTAGCAACATTTTTATAAGTGGTTACATAGCACATGAACGAATTTGTTAACATGATACTGAAAAGCCGAAACAGTTTGGATCAGGACTTAAATTTAGATATGATATTAGAGATCTTAAAATCTTTATCTCCCCATCCCCCCTCTTCTATCTTCTTGTCTTTCTCTACCTCTTTCTTAGAGAGTTACCTTCTCTGTTATTGTTTCAAAAGAACTCATAGGAGCCAACAATTAGTTATGATTTTGTTATGAGTAGAAATCTTACTGGACTGGTTGACCAGAGAATTCTGAGTCTGTGGCCAGCATTTGGTCAATTTCAAGGAGAAAATGGAAATGACATTACGTGACCTAACACATTGGTAAGTAGTTTCCCAAGAAAAGCCAAGTAGTTATTACTAGGAAAAGGAGATCATTGATAGGTAGCTAGACATTCAGAGTCTCCGGAGGAATGTAGCCAGGCTAAAGGGAAACAAAGCTAATCTGAAAAACAGCATAAAAACAAAGTTGGATAAATTGAGAAATGTTCAGAAAAAAATTGACTTTCTAAATTAGAAATTGTCTCTACCAGAGTGTTGTATGTACAAACTCGGTTCACATAAGGGAAAGAGTTGGTCACCAAGAGATGTCTGCGACTGTATATTAAATAACATGATAATATAGTATATTGTAACTTGGGTCTGTTTTATTGAGTAAAAAGGGAGGGTTTCAAAGATATTATACAAAGAAAAAAGTCAATGAGTATCAGTTTAGATTTCCTTCTCAGGAAGTGGGCTAAGCGTTTACTTTTATTCTGAGTAAAGAGATAAAAAAGCAGTACAAACTTAGAGTGACAACAGTCATTTGACCCACTTATTCTAGGATTAAATCTATTCCGAGAATCTGTGACCAACCTTAAGGCAGTCTTTCACAGCTGAACATAAGAGGGACCAGGTGATTGGCAGGGACATCTTTCTTTAGAGTGGAATATGGAGTGAGTTATCAGATGGTAATTTACAAAAACAGTTGGATGCTCTTCCTTAAGACGTATTCAATAAAAGATGCATAGTTAGACAACTCAGAATGAAGTTTAACACATGAAGAGAGTTCAATGAAGAGACTCATAAAATGCAGTGTATTGGTTTATATGAGCCAGAACTCTCTAAGTTTTATACCAAAACTAGTTCTCATCTATAATACATTGTGTTTTGTCCTGGCAAACAGACCCAGTGCGAGATCCTGCCTACCAGGATTCCTCCTGCATATTGAGTCTAAAGAAGGCACTTCTGTTTTCTCTGCCATGTGCTGGTTGCTAGGAGTACATAGAAACAGTAGGGAAAGTACAGATTTCCCAAGAGCCCTGGCTAGGAATGGTTTACCTCATCTCCCTCCCTTTACCTTTAACCAGAACCAATCATAAGGAACAGAGGTGCAGTGGTCATCGAGAAGGGAACATGGCTTCTTTGCCTGTGTTCTCTGAAGCTTGATAGTCAGCTCCATCTCTATCCATAAGCAGAACCATCAGCAAATAAATGTCAGGAAAAACAAAACAAAACAAAAGTGTCGTGAGTTTTTTGGAAATGGCCACAAGACTGAAGCAAGAAATGTGGGTTAGCGTTTGTCAAACAATAAATTTGCCCATAATTTGGTTTGATGCCCCCATCCCAACCTACCCTTCTTATTTTATAACAGTCAATACATACCTATCTGCCTTATTATTGAGACTTACAGGATCCCAAAATCTGACTAAATTCAGGACTAACTCTCAAAAAGCAATGTCTATGCATATTTTTTAAACTGTGTGTGTGTGTGTGTGTGTGTGTGTGAGTGTGTGTGTGTGTGTGTGTGTGTGTGTGTGTGTGTGTGTGTGTGTGTGTGTGTGTGTGTGTGTGTGTGTGCGTGTTGTTGACTCCTGGGTCTGTCTCTCTAGTAGAGATCTGCCTTCTTGTCTCTTGCGCTGTAGACTAGTAGTAACTGTGTCACTGAACATCTCCGACCTGCTGTACCATGAACTAGACAGACACTCTGGCCCTGAGTTCATCTTTTACTTACTTCTGGACAGAGCCTCTTGTATTTTCCATCTCATAGCATAATCAGATGAGCTCGCTGAGAATCACTCCTGATTATCCTTTTCTTCTTACACCTTTAATTGTTTTCACAACTAGAACTCTCCTGCCTTACAGTCATATCCAACTTTAAGTCTCAAAACACACTACACCTTAGCCTTCCTATTTTTGTGCAGAGCTGCTCATAGGAGTCTCTTTTTTTACTATTATTAATCATTTTATTTGTTTACATTTCAAATGATGATCCCCTTCCCAGTTAGCCCTCCACTAATTCCCCATTCCATCTTCCCCCCATTGCCTCTATGAGGGTGCTTCTCCACCCATTCACCCAAACCTGCTTCACTCCCTTGTATCCCCTTATACTGGGACATCATGCCTCCCTTCCCTCCCATTAATGTCAGATAAGGCCTTCCTCTGCTACCTATGTATCTGGAGTCCCGGCTCCCTCCATGTATACTCTTTGGTTCATGGTTTAGTCCCTGGGAACTCTGCGTGGTCCAGTTAGTTGATATTGTTCTTCTTATGGGGTCGCAATTCCCTTCAGCTCCTTAAGTCCCTCCCCTAGCTCTTCCATTGCGGGGTCTCCCGGCTCAGTCCAATGGTTGGCTGTAAGTATCTGCATCTGTATTGCTCAGGTGCTGGTAGAACCTCTCTGGGCACAGCCATATCAGGCTTCACAGGAGTCTGTTAAGTAGTCCTCAGGTCTCAGGCTCTATCTTATTCCTCAGATTTCAGTGAACATGATGACTCTCTGGTCAATACGTACTAAGTGCACATTAGATTAAAATACCGAAACATTACTGTTTTCAGAATGATTCTGACTCTTCTAATGTGGTAGTTTGAGTAAGAATAGGTTCTGTAGGCTTATATAGTTGAATGGTTGGTCATCAGGGAGTGACACTACTTCACAGGGATTAGAAGGTCAGCCTTGCTGGAGTAGGGGTGGTTTGTTTAACAAAGTGTGTCACTCTGGGTGGGCTTTGAGCATTCAAAGGCTCAAGCCAGGTCCAATCTCTCTCTCTCTCTCTCTCTCTCTCTCTCTCTCTCTCTCTCTCTCTCCCCCTGCTGCCTGCCTATCCAGATACAGAATTGACTAGTTACCTCTCCAGGAGCATGTCACCTGTGTGTAACTTTGCTTTCCTACCATGGTGATAATAGATTAAACGTCTGAAATTGTAAGCAAGCCCCAATTAAATGCTTTCCTTATAAGGGTTACCATGGTCATGGTGTCTCTTCACAGCAATATATCATTGACTGAGATACCTTAATACCTCTGAAGGTCTTTTATTATTTGCAGAAATAGAAATACAGAACCCACACAGTGTTAATTAAAGGAGAAAATGTAATAGTTAAAAGAGATGTGCTGAAATCAAATAACAAGGAACACTGGTAACCAACCAAAAGCTGGATACAATAACGAGAAGCTACTTCAAAGTGGTCTAGACCAGAGCAGAAGAGATATTACAAGACGAAGAGTCAGGGGTTTGAACAAAAGTGGAATTATTTAGCTTACTTCTTTGACTCAACTGCCAGAGATTCATCAAGGCAGGAGTTGTGAAAGACTGCCCTCTTTGCACATGGGTTATCTTTTCCTGACCTCTTTCCAGTTCCCCAGAGCACTGTCTCTGATCTTTCTTTGTGCCTCCTGTGCCCTCCTCACTGCAGTCAAGGAAGTCACACGTCTTACTTCGGTGTCTGGTGTCTCAGCTTTGGCTCTTACATTGGATATTTCCTTGTGGACAATCTGTTCTGGCTGAAAAACAATATGCATTTATGAATGCTGTATATCTAAATTATCAATAACTTATAAACTATCCTCATAACATTTGCTTAAATTTTAAAGGAACTGCTGGAGAGATTGCTCAGTCAGTAAAATATTACTTGAGGAAACAAAAGGACCTAAGTTTAATTCCCAGAACCTATTTAAAATGAAGACAGGTATGGTGGCATGCACTTGTAATCCATGTGTTGGGAAGAAAGACCCAAGAGAGTCCCTGAGTTTACTACCCAGTTAGGATAGCCTAATCATACAGTTTGGGCCACTGAAAGACAAGTCCTTGGTAAAGAAGGGGGATTGCTTCAGAAGACAGATACCCAAGTTTTACCTGTGGTCTCAACATGTTGACACACAGTTCTCATACAGACATGCATAAATCTGTTTTTATAGACTTTATAATTATGGGAAAGGGGCCTCACCCCACTTGTTGACATCCTGTATTCCTGGCAATGTACTGAGAGGATTCAACTGAACATATGAATGAGTAAATGACAGGGCATCACAGTGGTTGGCACAAATGAATATAGATTCTCTTTGGACTATGGCCTACTTGCTCTTACACTTGTGAAGAATGTCAAACAAAATTTCCATGTCATCAAAATATGTGATCGTGGGAGAAAGAATGTGTTCTCATTTATCATCTGAAATTCATAAAGAATAAATTAAACATTATTTTTAGAATAAATTAAAATATAATATTGTAATTTGGATTAAGTATTTTAACTTTACTTTTATAAATGTTGTTCATCCGTTAACAAATTTTGTAGAAAGTAGATTCACAATAAAGACATAATGAAAAAAGAAAATGAAGGAAACTTGGAAGGAGAGAGAAGAGAAAAAACAAAATGAAAAGAAACAAAGATGAAAACTTCAATAGCTAAATCTGAGAGGTTAACAGGGAAGTATAACTAATGCAAAGAAGAAATACTAATATATTTGACTGCATTTTTCCATGTTAGCTTGATGTTGCCTTATTTTTATCCAGACAGATTTATCTGTATCTTTAATATTTCTAATCCTCATATTTGCTAGGGAAGCCAAAAATGAACTCCCCGTGATTTCTGTTACCACAAACCCACATGTGATTATTCTAAGAGAGTACTGTTTTTATTCAGAAACTTTGTTCTTTCCCAATTCCCCATATGTACATTGTATATTCTAGTCCATTTCCCCCTAACATTTAACATCCCTTCTCTACCAACATTCCCTCTTTATTAATTGCTTCCATCTATTTACTAGTTTGGGCTTTGTTCAGTGTCACAGAAGCTAGCTGGCTGTGTGATCATGAATTCTGAACTAACAGTCAAAACCTGGTATGCTTACATGTGGAAATAAAACTGTGTCCTATGCCTCTTCCCTTCCAGCACTTGTAGGGTGCCAATAGGTCAGCAGTATGCAGTAGGGACCATGAGTCCCTTCCCACTCTGTAGATAACTGCTAGGATGGCCGGACTTCAATGGATGTTCTCAGCCCCTCTCTCCATTACTTACCTCTGTTCTTTCCATCAGCTCTTCTCCTGAGCCTTGGAGGAGCTAGTATAACTATTTTCTCTAGAGCTGCACCTACAACTGCCCTATATTTAATTATCTTGTGTGGCATGGATTGTTTTTCCATTCACTACAAAGAGTGTTCTCTTTTGAAGACACATAGCTGTTTATTTGTGGATGTGAAACACATATTTAGGGCATGATTTGGTGCCAGGTCATCAGCAAGGCCACCATCTACTCTCCTCTCAAACGTAATTTACCTTCAGTCCAAGGTTTTATATTATGTGTATAATATTAAGCACAAATTCCCTCTCCTAAAACAAGCCAAAGTTCAATTAGAGAACAGTTAGTAACCCCTAGTACAAACATATCTTCAATGCATTGTTAGGGTTTTACTGCTGTGAACAGAGACCATGACCAAGACAACTCTTATAAGGACAACAGTTAATTGGGGCTGGCTTACAGGTTCAGAGACTAAGTCCAGTATCACCAAGGCATCACAGCATCCAGGTAGGCTTGGTGCAGGCTAAACTGAGAGGTTTACATCTTTATCTGAAGGCAGCTAGCAGAATACTGGCTTCCAGGCAACTAAGACTAGGGTATACAAGTCCACACCCGAAGAGTCATACCTACTCTAACAAGGCCACACCTCCTAATAGCGCCACTCCCTAGACCAAGCATATACAAACTATCACAGGCACATCTTGCCTGGCAAGTTTATATTGCAGTTGAAGAGTTTAAAGCTGGGTTAGGCCACTAATGTCCTTATCCCACAGCAGCCAGTATGGCACCATCTAGGACCATGCTAACCAACCAACAGAAAGGAATCTTCTGCAATTCCAGCTTTTCTTTTCAACATGTGTGGTCTCTAAAGCTAGTATCTTATCAATTCATTCCAGTGAGTAATCAAAGGGAATGGCAAGAGCCCATATTTATTGGGAAGCCTCTGGAATCTTTCTGACCAAAGACTCATGGAGGTGTCCTATACCAGTGCTTCTTCTCAGACACTTGTTGTATAGTATTGTAAGGCACCTGCTTTCAAACTCTAAGCTTTGTAGTGAGGCTACCAGATAGCAGATTTCTGAGAAGTTTGATATATATTTGATATTTGATAAATATATATATATATACATATATATATATATACACACACACATATATATATACTTCATATTGTGTTACTCTTCCGTCACGCACTTGCTTCTCTTCCTTTGCTTTTCTGTACCCAATATACTCTGCCTCCAGCATTATTTGACTTATGTGGTATTATCTCTTCTGCTTTAACCCAGTCCTTTTTAGCCTATTATAGTTTTATGAATGCTTAAGGCACTCCAAAACTGAAGACTGAATATTAACATGCACATGTGAGAGAAAATATGTAGCATTTATCTTTCTTAGCTTGGATACTTTGATTAGTATGGTTCTTTCCAGTTCCATCCCTTTTCCTAAATTTGGTTGATAAGTGTCATCATCTGTTCATCAGTTGATAAACATTGGGGTGATACATTTTCTAGTTATTATAAATACAGCTACATTAAACATATATGAGCAGATATCTCTGTAGTAAGATATTAATTTCTTAGGTTATGTCCAGGGTGATTTGGCTATGCCCTATGATAAGTCTCTTCTAGCTTTTTGAGGAACACAGAATGTCATTTCTAAAACCATTAATTATGCTAGAAAACCCTCCCTCCACCAGAATGGAAGTGTTCCTTTTGCCCCATTTTCATCCCAGCACTTGTCATTAATTTTTGGTGACATCCATTCTGACTTGGCTAATGTGGAATTGTAGAGTTGTTTTAATATGCATTTCCTTATGGTTAAGTGTGTAAGATGGTAATCTTTAAGCTTGTGTCAGAGAAGACTTCAATAATAGGTGGTTCCCAATTTGCACTTGATCTTGGTCAAGAGTTTTGTACTTATGGTGCTGCAAATGCATACACACACAAATATTACAATTGCCACTTTCAGTATTCAATAAGTTAGAGGAGCTGTTGTGCAATTTATTTAAAATAATATCTTATGTTGTAAATGATCTTCTTCAACTTTTGTCAAAGCTCTGAATAAGGTTAGCATGCTTTTAATTTCTGTTCCTGCTTATACCTGGTATTTTCAACAATTAATAGGTTTATTAGCATATCACTCCATATTAGTGGACATGAATATACACTGAATCTGTGAGCAGAACGTCTTGTTGTTCTAATTGCATGGAGAAGCTTTCTTTGTTTATAATACACTTTTCAGATGTTTTTTTTCCTCTCTAAACCACTTTAGTAACCTCTTATCTTACTACATATTTTTCTGTTCCATATTGGTCTTATATATTATCAGTATTAAATAAAAACAAAGATAGCTCAAAATAGAATCTTCTGTAAAAATTATCTGTTGATAAAGGATTATCTAACTCAGCCCCAAGAAATACTAACATAGATATGATAAAGTATCGCTGAGTATTCTTTAGCAAAATCTGTCTGAACAGTGACCTTGTGACAAAGGAGATAGAAAATCAATAACATGTACGCATCAAAATATAAACTGATCAGGAAGATGCTATTTACCTGATAATTTTTAAACTTTTTGAATATCTGAGGAGCTGGAAATTTGCTGTATAAAGAATAAAATGGGCATTTAACAAAGAGAGAGCAACCCTCAAAACAAAGGTTAAGAGTAGCTGGTATAAATTCCTATGAACTCTTATATCTTGTTATCTCTTTAATTAGTTGACATTGCCAATGTCCTGGCCCCAAAAGCAAATGTGCAGCCAAGAAAACTAATATCGGACAAAAATACCATCACAGGGATTCACAGGGAAGAGTTCTATTAAGAAATAGAATTTTATAATGCATTGAGTGAGAAAAAACATGTTCTATAAGCACAAGTTTGGCTAAGTTGTCTGCAATTTCTGACGAGATAGAACCTACAAACATTTTATGGAAGAGAAAAATACTGATAGAACAATTGGGAGTATTAGATAAGATAAACTATGTATATGCTACCTCATATGAGATAAAGTACATTATTCTCAAATCCATATATGGGAGTGTTAACTCCACATTCCACAAAATATGACTTCATTTGGAAATAGGGTCATTGAAGATGTAATTAGTTAAGAAAGGTCATACTAGGGGCCAATTCAATATTATGCACATCCTCCTAAAAAAAAGCAGAAGGCAGCCGAGGGTACCTTTATTCTCAGCAGTAGGGAGACATACATAAGTTGCAAATTACCAAAGATAGGAGATAGAACATCTCTTCTTCTGATCCCTATATGGGGTCTATCCTATGATTAGTTTGACCTTAGACTGATACCTTCCATGAACAAAATACTCCTGCTGAATATATCCAGTGCATGATACTTAAATTGACAGGAAGCCTGAAAAACCAATACAAAGTCTAAGAGTGACAAGCACAGAGTGGGAACCCTCCTAATTCTCTTACATCACCATTTTACTCTCTCTATAGTCTTTTGATAAAAGGTTAGAGAAGTACACTAAGACTTACATGAAACCTTTGTTGTGAATTTTCAGATTATGATTCCACATCCATATCGGCATCTTGCAGAACTTAAAGGAGAGCAAATCAGAAATCTGACATGTGTGGGAGTTGTGGCATCTGGAAAGGACCTCTGATGGCTACTCTTGGTTGTCAACTTGATTACATCTGCAATGAACAATTCAGAAATGGAGGGCACACCTGGGATCCAGATCTTGAGGCCAAAGACAGGTTTCTTAACATGGAGATCTTGAAGGTAGGGACAGTGGCCCTGAAAATCTTAGCCCCAGGCAAGTTGGTAAATGCCTTTAATTCCAGGACACTAGGGCAAGCAAATCTCTGAGTTCAAGGTCAGCCTGGGGCAAAGCAAATTCGAGATCCAGGCATGGTGGTACACACCTATAATCTTGGCCACATTAATCTGCTGGAGACATACATAAAATGTCATAAATGTCATTCAGTCTTCTTCACCTGCTTGCATTTACTTGCCAGCACATCTGTTGGAACCTACTTCTACAGAGGAGCAGCTGAAACAGCTAGCCTTCCTGGACTGAGCAACTACTAGATTCCTGGACTTCCTATTCACAGCTGCCCATTATTGGGTTAGTTAGACTACAGACTGTAAGTTATTAAAATAAATTCCCTTAACATATGGAAACATTCTATAAGTTCTGTGACTCTCGAGAACACTAAGACAGGAAGACAGGAGCTTAGTACAGGACTCCTAAAGATACCTGACAATTAAATTGACAAGGAAGACAAGTGGTGGAAATAGTGAAAACACTTTGGTATCAGAACTAGGATGCCATCTTATTTTCATTTACAGTGTATCTATCCTATGTTTAAGCACCATGGTATCCAGATGAAAGCATAGAGCAGAGCAGGTTCATCACCTCAGGAGTGAGAGGTTCACACAGAGGTGGTAGTAGTGTGATGAACTTGGCAATCATTTCTGAGGCTGCAGGCTTAGGGACAGGATTGACTTCCTAGGCTGTAGAATGAAAACTAAAGACGTACTGCAGGTGGCCTCTAAATAACTCCAGCTGTGGGCTTGGCACAGGGAGAAAGGAGGGAAATAATTACAGAGACCTGGGAATCTAGAAAAAGTTTCATATCAGGCAGCAGATTAGAAGAGGAGCACAGAGAACAGTCAAAATCCTCTATCTAGCTCATGATCTGGCAAGATGGGTTGTGACAAGTAAGGAGGAAGAGCCACAAAGTGCTGTGATGCTGATAGTGGGCTTTCCAAGGCAACAGGGTATAATGTTCCTCTTCCTGCCTGCCAAGGGCTAAAAATGCCTTGAGCAGAGTAGATGCCAGCAGAAACAGCTGATTAGAATGACGTGTGTGGCTGCCAAAATCAAGGCAGATTATGACAAAACACATGTATAATTTAGAGTGATGGGTGAAGCACACAGTTTTCAAATTGAGTTAAAAAGTTAGAATTCTGATGCCACTTTGAACAGTTTCGATTCATGGCATTGTTATATCAATATATTTACTATACAAGTAATAAAGGTATTATAGCCATTTAAAATATAACAGAAATTTTATTTACATTTTATCCTAAAATAATGATAGTACACAGATAGCCTGCATCTCAGTTGACTCTCTTAAGGAACCCATTCATGTCTCATGTTGAATTCATCCCCTGAAAGTGTGTACTCACATGTTGAAATGCTTAGATAAACAAAAGTGTCAGACAGAAATCCTACTGAATAGTGCTGGAAACAATTGAGGTCTGAGGGTTCTTTTCAGTCCAATGCAAAAATGAATTCTTTATTATGAAAATAACCCTACCCTTGATTTGTTAGAAATATGAGAATATATATGTTAGAAACAATAAGCAAAAACTTCAAACAGAACACCAATGATTCTTTAGAAGGTTCCTCCACCAAATTCAGACCTTTTGAAACATGAAACATCTCGAAGAGAGTAAACGAAGCATGTCATGTCAGTTCCAATGCCTAAACGTGAGCACATTTAACTGTAGTTACAGTAGTGTCCAATTTATGCAGCCAAGTTTAAAATATGCAAGCGACAACTTGGACAAAAAATATTGTCTTCGATTTGTTACACTGAAGTATAAAACACTGCTATAGATTCTTATGGTGAAAATACATTTTCTGAATGTGATATGTTTAAATGATGAAAATAAAATTGGTATAAAACAGTGATAAAAATGTAAAAAACCTAAGAGGACACTGTGAAATGTCTGAATGAATAAAGATGCCGGTTGTGTAAGCTTGGGGACCACAGTTTAATCACAGAACCACAGAAAGGTGGAAAGAGAACAGACAATAAAAGTTTGTTCTCTCAATTTTCACACTTACTGTATGTCACCAACACTCACACATATACATATCACACACACACACACACACACACACACACGCAACACAAGGAAAGATAGAAAGGTATGCACATATGCACAAACAGATAGATGAATGATTGATATGGATAGGATAGATAGATAGATAGATAGATAGATAGATAGATAGATAGATAGATAGATAGATAGATAGATGAGTGGATGAGTGGATGATAGATAATTGAAAATGAATAGGGATACTGCTTAGGTCTAAAATGCTGGCACTGGAGAATATTCAGGAAGCAAAACAGATGCTTAATTTTTGTTTACTAAACTGGAGCCAATTCTGAATCTAGGAAACAACTATACAATCAAAAGATTACAATAATCCTGGGATAGCTTGAATGGGTCTGTGATGGAGAGTTTCATTTGCTGAGAGCCTTTTGCAGTTGGTTCATGGTATATGACAAAGCCATTGTAGGTATTGAAATCATATAATTTAGATATGATTTGATTTATTTTTAGTAGCTTAAACAAAGCTGATGGACTATGCCTAAATTATGTTCAAGTTTACTTTGTGCCTTCATGATTTTGATTCTTTAAAGCCACTCCCCACTCTAACTTCTATAGTCATGTTCCTCTTAGTATCTCAAGAGCTTTCCCAGAATAAATCATTCTCTCTCCATGCTTAGAGAACACGTACAATGTTTTTGTGACATATGGGCCTGTCTACAGTAATTAATTCCTAGTTTGTCCGACCTAATTGCTCCATGTTGGCAACTCTTGTTATTTTATTAAAGGCAACTTTGTTAAATATGGCAGAATATTACCCAAATGGTGATTTCCCCCTATGGTACAGTTTATCACTGCTTTTTTAAATCAATTATTAATATCTCTATGTACACTAAATTTTTCCTACAATGCAATCGCAACTGCTATTGTATAATCCCACTTAATTTATCTTTTTAATTATATTGATGATTGGTTAGGTTCCAAAATTATTGTGGAGGTGAATATTTAATTCCATCTTCTTTCCTCGTGCTACGATGTGCTTTGTTTTAGTCCTGCTAGTAGCTAATCTAGAAAAGCTTTTTTTTTTTTTTTTCACTGTGTGTAAGGTACAGAGTTCTTGGCTCAGCCAATGATGGAACATCTGATCTGCTTTAAATTAAAACACTTTCTGTTGGTAGTTGAATCTGAGGTCTGCCTGGACTTTAGTCCACCAAACTGCACCTCCAGTTAATCCAAATCCCAGAGTACTAGCTCACGATAAACTTGGTTTGAGACACAGATGACAATGGAGAAAAGTATAAAACTTGGTAGTTGTCACACTATCATAGTGTAGAGTTTTCATGACAAATCTCTGAGAAGATGAATTTAATTTGTTACTTTCTACACTTGAAAGCCACTTTAACAGCAGTCTCCTAAATCATACACATTTTTATAGAATGCCTTAATCCTAACCCTGTTATATATGTTAATCTAACAATTACATACAAATAACGAGACAGATGTTTTATGGATTTATCCTCATTTCAGAATGGCAATGTATTATTTTTTTCTTGAGTAGTTGTAGATGCACATAACATATTTTGATCACATTGAACCCCTTTCCTTCATATTCAAATTCTCCTTTTTACTGCCCACATCACTTTTCCCTCACAACACTTTGTGCTTTTCTGTTTCTAAACTCATGCGGTCTACTTAGTGCTCCTTGCATGTGTATGGGTGTAAACTCATCTAATGGAGCATGTGTAGCTTTGCAGGGACCAGAACGCTGAAGGAAACCAACTCTCCTTGCCCTTGGAGCCATCAACAGCTCATTATCTAGAGATGAAACTTTGAAGGTTGATATTGTTATGCAGGTGAAGGCAGCTACAGGATAGAACGAGGCCTGTCATTGAATGAGAAGGAAGGATGGGTTGGCCAAAATTTTTAGAGATGCACAGGAGGCTGGAGTGAGAAGGAAAGCAGGTAAGAGAACATGGCGGATGTTAAGATTCTTCTCTGCCCATAGTTACAGGTTGTTAGGACTATTGTAAAGGGATGGGTGTGTAAGGATTTGGTGTTATCTAGATGGGCAAACTATATCTTATCAATTGGATCAGAGGATATTATGTGGTGTGTTTGGTCTTTCATGTGGCAACTTAATTGAGTTCAGGAGAGTGTACAGTGACAGGATGAACTGGCCTGCCACGGAATTGGGATGTGTATGCCTGGCATGGTGGAAACCATCCAAGAGAGCTGTGAGTGAGAGCTGGGTGGTCTGACAGGTTGCCTTGTTGGAATGACTCTAGGAACAGTGGATCAGAAAGTAGATGGGGGCAGCATGGAGTGGCTGAGATAAGTTAGGGCTAGTTCCAATGGCCTGCCTGAGCCAGAACTAGCCAGAGTGTGCAACTGCCAGGGTACATGAAGAAACCTGTCAGTCCACTTTTACATTTTTACCACAACAAGACTTCACTAGTGTCTCTCCTCCACACTGGGCTTTTGGCTAGACTGATCTGATCTTCTCCAGGTCTTTGGTCTGTGGTTACAGACACTATGAGTTCCTGAAGACGTCATCATTACTTTTGGCAAAGGCTGTTTAACTGCAGATGTCTACTTTCTTTGGCACTTAACACTCTTTCCACTTAAACTTCTTTAATAATCTGCAAGCCTTGACGGGATTGATGTGGTACAGTTGTCCCATTTATAAATGACTATTCTTTAGTCTCTTATAACTGAAGGTTGACCCGCTGAGGATCTGTGTATTAATCTACTGGGGAAGGAAGAGCTACTCTGATGATTGATAAGGATGCACTAGTCTATGGATACAAGGATAAAACTTAAGGAAAGTCTAATACAATGTTTATTCAGTAGAATAATTTTTATGTTAAAAGCAGCTCATATCTGGACAGATCACACCAGGCCAGCACACCTCCGTGGGGAGGTTTTATTAGGGATGAAAGGGAGAAAAGCACGAAGGGCCAGGGGAAGGAGAGATGAAGAAGAAAATAGGGGAGAGGGGTCAGGGAGTTATGCCTTTTATTCAGGCCATGACGTAATCACATCCATTACCTCATACAGGTAAAGTGAACACTGGGAATGTGTAGCGGTTTCCATGGCAACAGACTCAGGTCCCTGTCATTATAGCTGGATTTGGAGTCTGTAGGGCCACTTCAGATGCCAACAATAATAATGCTCGGTTCTCCTTAGTACCTATGACCTAGTGATGGCATTCGTACCAGAAAGGATTGCTTCCTCCTTTAACACCTATACCAGTGTTGTGCCACTGGGCATAACATCCAAGTCTAGTCATTATTTTGCCTCACATGGTTTATGACTTGGTAAGAATGTTTATTATTTTTTCTCTTCTGACTGTGTATATGGAACATTAAGGCAGTATTGAAGATAGTCATAATGGATGTAATTTCCCGTCAGTGCCATTTTGATTTCTTTGTGTCTCAAGTATCTTGAGTATTTGGCAATAAGTCCTTACTATTAAATACTGGAATGTAACCAGAGCAAAATTGCAACACCCTGTAATGTTTATAAGGGCTCTGTGGATCACTTTAATTGGGCAGAATAATTAAAAAGTACCCTCTTGAAAAGTCAAAGTAAGTTGGATATATTCATAAAATGGAGCTAAAATAACTTTAAAGATGTATTGGAAACATATGAGCAATGGATATAATGCAAGAAGAAAGGCAAAACTTAAATAGAACTATTTGCAAAAGCATGGTTGAATTCTCCAGATAGTATATTAACTAAGAAAAACAAGTACAATTATTTACTTAAATTATAATTTCATGTGCATAAATAAAAGGCAAGGGAGAAGAATTAAATGTGTATGCATATGTAAATCATTCTGAATCACCAAATAATAAATTTATTCCCACAGTAGTCTGGAAAGTTTGGCACTGGGGTTGGAAGCTTAAGATGGTTTACAGTCGTGTGCAACGTCATCAAAAATGTTGGACATTTTTTCATTGACATGGGCACATTCTTCTGTGTTTTAGCACCACTGTTTTCAAACTACTTAATATGTATGTATTTTTCTATAAAATGCTATACTATGCAATTAAAACACAGACGAGTAGGAAAGTCAAAATAAAGGAAAAAGTAAATGGTAGAGAGCTTACATGTAAGACAAAACCTTCTTGTAGGAAAAGGTTACAAAGGACCGAATATCTGATCTGCCATCTCATGGTCACCAGATATCAGGAACGTTTCCAGCATCAGGAAGAATTATATTATGTTTGTATTAACCAGAGAGGACTGATGGGTTCTGTTGAGATAAAGTAATAAAAAGAAAATAATGAAGGCAGCAATCATATGATTTTTAAATTCTAAAGCAAGGCCACTCTTGTTTCTCCTGGCCAGAAGTCACATCTCATCAGTAAAATCCATAGAAATTTCGGAATACACCATGTTTAAATATCTACCATATCTTTCATTACACATCATATCCCTCTAGACCTGGTTTCTGCTTCAGAACAAAGTAAATATGGACCTTTAACCAGTTAAGACATTTATATACATTAAGGATTATGTAACAGGGCTAACTAATTAATTACATACACATTATTTTACTAAACTAGACTAAATGTCAGATGTTTTGCTCGAGTATATTTAAAAATGCAGGATTGTATGAAAATATATAGCAAAAGCACACAAAGGAAACTGTTTTCTTTGGGCATTGGAATAAATCTTTGGAAAGTTGAGTAAAATTTTGATAATAAATGCATCTGATATACATGAAGGAATTGAGGACAGATTCTACAGTGTTGTTAATGATTAAAAATGCCTATATTGGAGCAAAGCAGAAGTTCAACTTACCTCTCTAACTAAATGCCTTTGCAGATAACTCTTTACCCATAGATGCCTATGGTGATGCACTGCCCAAATTTGGTATGTCAAAATGTGACTTCCTCATTTCTTTTAGTTACGGCATTTATGCGATACTTTAATTGTTCATAGCTTACATTCTCCAAGAAGCAATGTAAGTAATGAGATTCAATAAATAACAGTATTTGTTATCCACTAAAATATCTTTGTAATCAGAAATCATCTGAATATTCTTCTGCAATTTCAAAAGAAGCATTTAAATACAATATACGCTGATTTTGGTTGCCCCTTCCCAAACACCTCTCAGATGCCCTCCATATTCCCACTGGCCTAAATTCATTCATACCATTTCTTTCTCTTTCTCATTAAGATACAAAATAAGATCTAAAAAAAATAATAATAGCTGAAACTAGATTTTAAAAAAACACAGAATAGGACAAAACAACAACAACAACAACAACAACAACAACAAAATAACAAAGAAATAAAAGAAGATGGGCCAAAGGAAAGTGCCAAGAAACTCATACAGATATAGAAGGCCTTGTTTCCAGTTTCTTCCCCGTCCCTTCCAGCTCTTATATACTTTCTGCCTCCTTTTCTACATGGTTCCCTGATAACACACCCCCTCCAATACCCTGCTTCACAGGGAGACTGATGGAGACATGTCCATGTAGAAATGAATGTTCCAAGGTTTCATGCTCTCTTGACATTGCCCAGCTGTATGTCTCTGTAATGTTCCCATCTGATATAGGAGGAAGTGTCTCGGGTGATGTTTGAGCAAGGCACTGATCTATAACAGAATATTACTGAATCATTCTATTACTACATTTTTTAGTAGGACACAAGTACTAGTTTTTCTTCAGGTCCCTGGGCTATCTAGTCTTAGTCTCTTGGCTATTTGAGCATTGTCCAGGTAGGCCCTGATGGCAAAGAACTTATTCCCCAGGAGTCCCCCCAGAGTGAGTGGCTTTGGATTTGTTGCCACTCCTTCTCCTGCTCCTGGTGTGAATGAGTCCTCACATATGGTATGGGGAGAAGTTGAGAACACACCCATGCTAATCGAAGGGTCTGAGAGCCCCTAGGTAGAGAGAACACTGAGACCCACATTCAAGATCTTGGAGCCAGGATGCAGGGAGGGTCTGGGACTGAAGATGGCCAGTGAAGCACCTACCAAAAACTGGGCCAAGAAGCAGAAAGCTTTGCAGAGTTACAGGGAATTTGACCAGTCTTTCTCCCAAAGGCCGGATCCTAGCCATGTCCCCTACACCACCTTGTAAGCAGGACAGCCAGCAAGTATACAGATCATGCCCTGCAGAGCAGTTATACACCATTTGCAGCACACTCTGCCCACCTCAAGACCCCAGCTGATGGGCTGCAGACACCCACAAGCACACCAACCCCTGGGTCTGCTACATGCACACCCCTCACACAGGACCTAGCCTCCATGACTGACAAAAAGCTTCAGACAGACTTCTTTTATAGCCAGGCCTGAATGAACCTGTGGATGTTTTGTGCAACACTTTGTGGAGTAGCTAGGGCAGGTTTCTACCCCTCAGAGGACTCCAAGCCTTGGAGACCCAGACCCATGGGCAGTTGATCATTCCAGGAACCCGAGTAAATAGTTCTGTGCCCATGGCCAGGTTGGCACATTACACTGACCACTCCCCCTGGGTCCTGAAATGCCTTCTAGTTAACCCCCAACTGAACCTCATTAATGCACTCTGACCCGGCTGCTGATCCATGTGTGTATCTTGGGATTTCAGGGTTAGAAGCAAGAGGCTCTAGGCAAAGGATAATTGGCTCACAGAGCTGCCTTCTATGCTGAGATCACCCCTGAGCCTTCCATTGTAAAGGGTAGCACAGACCCCCAAGGTTGTGCCATTGAACTCACGGACCTCTCAGCCAAGACTGGTGTCTTAGTCAGGGTTTGTATTCCTGCCCAAACAACATGACCAAGAAGCAAGTTGGGGAGGAAAGGGTTTATTCAGCTTAGACTTTCACACTGTTGTTCATCACCAAAGGAAGTCAGGACTGGAACTCACATAGGGCAGGAAGCAAGAACTGATGCATAGGCCATGGAGAGATGTTACTTACTGGCTTGTTTGCTTTCTTATAGAACCCAAGACTAACAGCCCAGAGACCACACCACTCACAATGGGCTGGGTCCTCTCCCTACCCTCTACCCCTTGATCACTAGTTGAGAAAATGCCTTACAGCTGGGTCTCATGGAGGCATTTCCTCAACTGAGGCACCTTTTCTGTGATAACTTCAGCTGTGTTAAGTTGACACACAAAACCAGCCAGTGCAGCTGATCATTGGGTTTGTAGGTTACAGGCTTTGGTAAGTGCTGCATATCAAATTCACTAGGACTAATACGCTACCCATGACTTCCGCCAGTACCTCTCAGCAACCTGGCTGCCTCTCTGACCTCCTCTCTGAGTGTCCTTCAGCAATGCCTACTAGACTCTGTTGAGACACCAGCTTTACCTCAGCCTGAGCGGTATTATGAAAAGAAAAAGTGTGGGCTCCCTGCAAACCTTCAAATGCTATGCACACCAGCAGCACCAGCTATTTGCCTATGGACTGAGAGTAACTAGTCCTCAAGTGAGTAGAGGTCAACTATGCCTGTGAGTCTGTGTCTAAAGAGCTGAGAGGTCCCTGCTCTTTGGATTGACCACAGTCAAAAACTGTGATCTAATACCCCAGGCTATGGCTTTCAGACTGCAAGTAGCATCTAATTGCTTGCCCTCTGAGCAGCCCAGGGCTCAAGTCATGGAGGCAACCTAAAGCACACCAGACTCTTCTCATAGCCAGATCTTGGTTTGACTCCATGAGAGCCATCTTTTCCAGTTTGCTGGCCTTCAACCTCACAGGCCTCAACACTCAACATTCTCTGGAGACTACTGGGGTTATATGTCTCCTGCCTTGGGCCTTGTACTACTTAGTGTTTGTGAGTTTGACAAAAGCTAAAATCACCTTTGTAAGAAGGAACCTCAATTAAGGAATTACCTCTCATCAGATTGGCCTGACGGCATGTCTTCGAGTATTTTCTTGATTGGTAATCGATGTAGGAGGGCAGGGCCCAACAATGATATCCTTGAGCAAGTGGTCCTGGGTTGTGTAAGAAAGTCTGGGAGGAAGCTAGAGAGGAAGCCAGCCGGGCAGCAGTACTCCCTTATGGTTTCTGCTTCAGCTCTTACTTGAGTTCTTACTCTCGGTTCCCTCAGTGATGGACAGTGACCTGAAAGTATGAACTGAATAAACCATTTCCTTCCTTAAAACAAACAAACAAACAAAACAAAGCTCATTACTTGGAAATTCATGCCCCTCTGAAGGGCAATCTCTCTCTCTCTCTCTCTCTCTCTCTCTCTCTCTCTCTCTCTCTCTTCTCTCTCTCCTCCCTCTCCTCTTCCTTTCCCTCTTCCCCTCTCCCTTTCTCTCTTCTCTCCTCTCCTCTCCTCTCTTCAATTCTTTTTTGTTTTTTTGTTTGTTTTGTTTTGTTTTGTTTTTTTATAAAGTATATCACTGTGGCCCAAGTTGGCTTCAAACTCACTTGATTAGATTGGTTAGTGTGAAACTCATGGAACCCACTTATGTCACCTTCCAGAGTATTGGGATTACAGCCACAAAGTGCTACATGGGTAAACTGCATCTTAGTTCAGAAAGGAAAATATTGAGCCAACAATTGAATCAATCTAACAAGTCAAAATAATTTATTTTTCTCTGAGGCTATTTGCCTATTACTATTATTACTATTACTATTATTGTTATTATTATCATTATCAGGTTTTTCAAGACAGGGTTTCACTGTGTAGCTTTGGGTGTCCTGGAACTCACTTTGTAGACCAGGCTAGTCTAGAACTCACAGAGATCCACCGGCCTCTGCTTCTGAGTATAGGGATTAAAGGTGTGGACCTCAACTGCCTGGCTTGTCCAGTATTCTACAAGCGCTCTGTCTTTGTTGTTTTTCCTGCTTGCTTGGCCCTATTATTTCAGTATTTTACCTCTACAAGCTACCTTCCCTAGGGAAAGCAGAGTTAGATCCTGTTTCTTTGTTTTTCTGTACTAATATTGTCTTAGACTCTGTTGGTGTCTAAGGCTTGAAGTCATCCCATTGGCTTTCATCTGTGATTTTATATCTTCTAGACTCTGATACAGAGGGTTTTTTTGTGGGGTGGGATTCTTTTGTGTATTGACTACTTTTGTGTTAAGGTGATAAAAAGCCCAAATGTTGAAATTATAGTTAGCTAAGATCACAATTGGACCTGCATCTAAGACAAAAGATTTATTTTGGCTTCAAGTTTCAGAAGATTTGGTCCATTGTGTCTTGACCTCCTCCATCTTGCCAGGTGGAGAATATGACCAAGGAAACGAATTACCTCATAACTAAGAAGGAAGCAGAGAGAGTGAACGGAAACAGCCAGCAGTCACATGTTCCCAAACTTCCACCCTCAGTGACCTACTTCTAGCTAGACCTCAGCTCCCTAAGTTCCCAAAGTCTGTTTAAAATTGTGTCACCAGCTGGGGACAAACATTAAAACAGAAGCCTTAAGCAATTCAGATCCAGACCATAAGACTAGTTCTCCTCAGCTGAGACTTTCCCATGAACCATATGTCAGTATGGCACTTTCTGTGTTCGTTAACCTAAATTCACTACAACAAATGCCAAGAGAACCAAATTAAAGACAAAAGGGCTGTTTTGGTCCACAGTTTCAGAGAATTGCATCCATGATTACTTTTTGTTGTTTCGTTTTCATCTTCGTTTTCCCACCTTTTGAAATGTTCTCTTGTGCTTGGAAAAACTATTCATCTCCTCATTAGAAAAGAAAGGATGAAGACAAAGAGGCTCTAAGTTCCTCTGTCATCTCATAAAGGGTGTCACCAGTGACCTGGCACTTCCTACCGAGACCGCAATGCAAAGTTCTAGCTCTTCTACCTGTTGCCTCCTCTCTGAGAACGCCTCTGTCATTTTGACTTTAGAAGGGCATCAGGTCCCAACCACAGCACTTTAATCCTTCAGTGACTTTTGATATATTGTTATTTCTCGGTTCCCATTCTAGGGCTTGCACTGCATATCTGTACATCTTAACTACCCAGAACCTTGCTCAGTTTTTGCTATTTGATACTCCAAAATTTTTCTCTTTCAGTTTTTCTTATTCATAGCAATTTTTGTTTTTGCTTACTACATTCTGATACTGCCCCCCTTTCTATCTTAGAAATTTTGTCTGCTAGGAACAGATTCCCTCTGGTGGATTTCTGTTTAATTGTTTGATTTTGCATCTCTCTACTTTCTCTCTCTCTCTCTCTCTCTCTCTCTCTCTCTCTCTCTCTCCCTTTTCCTTTCCTGTTTTTGAAGATGGATTTCTTGTATATAAGATGTTTAGCTAATAATTTCTTTTTCCTTTGAACTTCTGTAGTATGTTGTCCTCACCTTCTGAACTCTACTGCTTCTGCTAGGTTGACTGTAAGAGCTTGGGGGAGTTGAGGAATGTCTTATATATCATCTCTGAGATTTTTGCTTTTATGATTTTCTTTGAGTTTAGTCATGTCCTCCACCTTTCCACTTTCTACAGCACGCAGAGCTGTGCCTGGCTGCCATGTGCTCTACTGAATGCTAAAGTAAATCTCCCCCAGTACGCAGAGTCTCCAGAATGGTTCTTCACGTGCATCACATGATCATTTCTCGTGCCTCCTCTCCTGGGATTTGAATTTCAGTCTCCATCCATTCATCTTCAGATTCCTCCTCTGGGCTCAGTCAACTGTTAGGTCATCTAATGCATTTCTCATTTTAGGTATGGAAGTTTTCAGATACAGAATTCCCAACTAGTCCTTTGAATAAATACCATGTTGCTTCATGAAGTTGTATTTCCACACATTTCCTTTTCCTTTTGCACGTGGATTGCTGTAGCTCCTCAAACTTCCCATGGTTCCTTTCACATGTTTGTTGAATCAATTATTCGGTGCTCCCAGGCAGTTTTTGTTGCTGGCTTTTATCCTCCATGTATGTCTCATGATTCCTTTTCTTAAGTGTGAGACATTTGTACAATACCCCGAAGCACTTTCTTCTTCTCTGTGGGGACTGATTTTGTGGTTGTTTGCAAGTACGTGCATTCTCTGACTTAACCTGCCTGCCTTGGCAAACTGTTTTCTTCACAGTGGGAAGCCTTTCGTGTGTGTTTGCAGAATGAAGCTGGGGCATGTGGATACTCACTCTAAGATCACAGTGATTTTTCCTACGCTTCTAACTAGGTCCGCCTTGTCTTTCTGCTAAATCTTTTGCTTCCTTACTATTATGTCTTACCCTGGGAGATTCCTCTGATACTAGCTGGTTCCTCTACTGTTTTCCCTAGTGTCTAGCAGCATAAATTGCTCATAGTAATTCACTGAAGGATGAAAATGTCTAGGCTGTTTCCCACCTAAAAAAAAAAAAATGAAAATGTCTAAAACCCATCTTTGAGGATTTTTACCTTCCCACTGAACTCTTTTGAACCGTTTCTGATTTCTATAGTAAATTAAATGGCTGATGTATTAACTTCCTGTTTTTACTCTTATTAAGAGGACTATTTACAGAAAAATCTCTTCACCTTGGACCTTCCACACTTGGTATCTTTAATGACAGTTCTTCCCTCTTTCTGAGGGACAGAGCTCACTATGATATTAAATTCCTACTTTCTTACTGAGAGCACTCTGGACCCTAGGTAGGAGAGAAGTTTCTGCTCCCTTTGGGTTGAGATTCCTGGCAACTTCTGCAAGCTAGGCTAAATACAAAAGGAGCAGGATCACCCTCACCTTATAGTCCAAAGGCAGAAATTTTATCTATGATGGGGGTTGGGTAGAAAACGAGCCATCTCACTTATACATCCTTCCTTATGAACATAGTTTCTTCAACTTGCATTTGGAATAGATGAGAAACATAGATAGCTCCTGGCTAATGGTCCACAGAGCTCCTCCTGTAAGTTCTATTGAACTCTTACAATCTTACAATTTTGTTTATTTGTTTGTTTATTTATATGTATGCTTTAATTTTTTTAAGATTTATTTATTTATTATATGTAAGTACACTGTAGCTGTCTTCAGACACACCAGAAGAGGGCATCGGATCTCTTTACAGATGGTTGTGAGCCACCATGTGGTTGCTGGGAATTGAACTCATGACCTCTGGAAGAGCAGTCAGGTGCTCTTAACCGCTGAGCCATCTCTCCAGCCCTATATGTATGCTTTAAAACATGATTTCAGGATATAGCTTAGGCTAGTTTTGAACTCACAATTTTTTTCCCATTTATTGTTCCCTTTATCTAATATATCCTGATTATGGGTCCCTTCCCTCTAACTCCTCTTTGTTCTCAAGATACATGTTTCCTCTTATCTGGATCCACCCACTTTCTGTCTCTTATGAGGTAAGGAACATTATTATCTCTATTCTAAGTGATAATCATGGAATAGAAGAAAATACAATGAGATAAAACCAAAACTAACATGTTGGAGTTGGACAATAAAAACAGAAGTAAAAGTACCCAAGAAAAGGCAAAAGATTATATATGTATATATATATATATATATATATATATATATGCAGAGATCCAATCATTCATACACTCAGGAATACAATAAAATACTAAACTAGTCTCCCAATCTTTCTACTTCAGCTTCCAAAGCATTGAGATTGTAAACCTGCACTGCCATGAGTAGCTGTCATTTTTAACATTCCATTTTCTGCTATTTCAATGAATGTTGAAGTGAAATGTGCTGGATGTTTAAGTTGCCAAATGAATCTGATTCTTGTTATTGAAGCTGTTAAGGGCAGAGCCTGGGCCCTGGAAGCCCTCCTAATCTAGGCAGGTCTCTCTCTCTCTCTCTCTCTCTCTCTCTCTCTCTCTCTCTCTCTCTTTTTCAATAGGCCAGTTACAGGCAAGGACCTTGAAAAGCAGAGAAGAGAGATTTATTCAGTGTAGCCATATTGGGAAAAGGGACAAATGTCACAATTCAGTGACCACCAAGCCTCCTATTGTATACTGACATGAGCCCTATGTTTAAATAAAGGGCAAGAACTGTGCATAAATAAACTGTCCTGGTAAATCAGTGGCCATAATCATCATTGACCTATGTTTTCTCTCTTCTGCTTTCTTCTGCAGAGTAATAAAGAAGTTGTCATAACTATATGAGATCTCCTTTTCATTGGAGACAAGTTTCTCCCTTAGAAGGCACCAAGCTCCAGCTTTTTCCTCCAATCACCATGAGAGTCTTGGAGTACTTTTAATTTTGGAAAAAAATCATTATTTCACTTACCTGCTAACCAAAGGGAGGCATAGAAATGCCACACTTGAAAATACTTCCCTCCTGTCAGGAAGGTTATGTTGTCATCTTCCTGGAAGACTATCTTTCTATTTCTCAGGTCTCATAAGTGTGAGCAAATGATTCTTTTCATTGTCACTAGCATTTCCAGGCCATAGGTAAACATGGGTTCAAATACAAGCTTCTGTACTTAATCAGTGTGGGTAGCATAATATGATCTCTCTATCTCTGCCTCTCTCTTTCTCTCTTTTTCTATCTTTCGCTCCCTCTTTATCTCTCTATGTCTCTCTGTGTTTCTACCTCATATTTCTTTACTTGTAATAAAAGGAAATATTTAGTAATATACAGCCAATTAATATGAAACCATCACCCTTAGAAAACCATGTCATCTTACATTACTAATAGAAACAAGAGATAAAT